>NC_091443.1:43120831-43179476 GCF_964237555.1 Oryctolagus cuniculus | reverse complement strand
TTTTTTAATGCTTTCTGTGTCCTTAAATTTTTTTTTTTCATCTGGCAGGCATGATTTTTGTAGTAAAACTTTTTTTTTTTTTTTTTTTTTTTTTGGCTAGCTATCTGTCTGAGGATATCGGTTAGATAAGCTTCATTGACTTTGGTTCCAGTTGAGTGCATTAATATAATGTCTGTGAAGCTTCTCTAGATGTAATTAATATAGGTGATGTCTGTGAGTATCTCATTGGCCTAGTCTGTAGGGGTTGTGGAATTGTGCCAGGAACTAGTATGAAGGTCCCTTAGACAGAGTGGCTTTTCTGGCAACTCTGGGTACACTGTACATTCTTCGGGAGTGGGAGCTCCCACTAGTTTCTCTGGACTATGTGTCCACCATGTAGACAAAGGGCCCAGGAGGGTGTGGTGCAGCATGCTCAGTAGTGCAGGGGGGTGCCTGTCAATGCCTGAGGGTTGCACAGTGACCAGGTCATAGAGGGTCCAAGGGCTGCTTGATGACTTTGCAGGGCCTCCAGTGGCTGAGCTGCTCAGGGTGATCTTCCTAGCTGCTTCCTGGGCAAGTCTGAGCTTCTGTTTCTCAGGGCCTCCGTATGTTGAGATTCTAAGAATGGGTTGGGAGGATACAGTGATGGGCTATTCTGTGGGCCAGCTATTCAGCTAGTTCAAGTTGTTCAAAGTCTCAGCTGGCCCCAGATTTAGTGAACCATTCATTACTTCTCATTAAACAAATGACTTACTGCTAGCAAAGGAGACTAATAAGATTCTTCTCATTTTGAGAAGCCATGTTCAATTCTAGAACACCTGATTCCATCCTGCCCTCTTCTCCTTACAGAATCATGGTATTTTAGCTCTGGAAAGTCTAATCTTGTTCTAGGTCCATGGCTTTTATTTCATTGTCTCCAGAGACTGAAGAGGTGTTTTTTGTTTTTTTTTTTTTTTTTTTTTTTTTGCTTTCAAACTTTTGTTTAATGAATATAAATTTCCAAAGTACAGCGGCTTCCCCCCCATAATGTCCCTCCAACCCGCAACCCTCCCCTTTCCCACTCCCTCTCCCCTTCCATTCACATCAAGATTCATTTTTGGTTCTCTTTATATACAGAAGATCAGTTTAGTATACATTAAGTAAAGATTTCAACAGTTTGCTCCCACACAGAAACATAAAGTGAAAAATACTGTTTGAATACTAGTTATAGCATTAAATCTCAATGTACAGCACACTAAGGACAGAGATCCTACATGAGGAGTAAGTGCACAGTGACTCCTGTTGTTGACTTAACAAATTGACACTCTTGTTTATGGCCTCAGTAATCACCCTAGGCTCTTGTCATGAGTTGCCAAGGCTATGGAAGCCCCCTGAGTTCACTGACTCTGATCATTTTTAGACAAGGCCATGGTCAAAGTGGAAGTTCTCTCCTCCCTTCAGAGAAAGGTACCTCCTTCTTTGATGAGCCATTCTTTCCACTGGGATCTCACTCGCAGAGATCTTTCATTTAGGTGGTGTTGTGTTTGTTTGTTTTTTTTTTTTTTTTTTTTTTTGCCAGAGTGTCTTGGCTTTCCATGCCTGAAATAGTCTCATGGGCTTTTCAGCCAGATCCGCATGCCTTAAGGGCTGATTCTGAGGCCAGAGTGCTGTTTAGGACATCTGCCATTCTATGGGTCTGCTGTGTATCTCACTTCCCATGTTGGATCATTCTCTCCCCTTTTTATTCTATCAGCTAGTATTTGCAGACACTATTTTTGTTTATGTGATCCCTTTGGTTCTTAGTCCTATCATTATGATCAATTGTGAACAGAAATTGATCACTGGGACTAGTGAGATGGCATTGGTACATGCCACCTTGATGGGATTGACTTGGAATCCCCTGGTATGTTTGGTAGAGACTGAAGAGTTTTTAAGAGATAACTTCCAGGGGTCCGCTCATAGCAGACAAAGTTGGATGTAGTAGATAAGGAGAGGCTCTAGGTTTCTTATCTCCCTCAACCAAGCCAATTTTCATTAAAAAAAAAAAAAATGAGTCCCAGTGTTGTGGTGCTGGCATCTCAGTTTGGAGTGCTGATTCAAGTCCCACCTGTTCTGCTTTTGTTCTAGCTTCCTGCTAGTGTGCCTGGAAAGGCAGTGGATTATGGCCCAAGTGCTTGGACTTCTGCCCCCCATGATGGAGTTCCTGGCTATAGGCTTTGGCTTGGCCCAACCCTGGCTATTATAGTCATTCCGGGGAGTCAACCAGTGCATGGAAGTTGTCTCTCTCTACCCCTCTTCCCCTCTCCCTCCCCCAAAAACTTTCAAATAAATCAGTAAATAAAAATTTTAAAGGAAAAACATTCTACCAAAAAAAATCTGAAAACCGTGATTATTAGCTCAACCCATCATCTCTGCAGATAAAAACTTGAGGCCCAGAGAGGTTAGTCTGATTGATTGGCCTGATGTCACACAGATGTCTGGGAGGAATTGGCATTCATATTTGTGTTTGCTGAATCCCAGATAAGTGCTCTTTGTGCTGGAGTAGCTGCCTATTGCCTTCCTCAGTGTGCGTGGTATGTGGTCTAAGGCTAAGATGCAGAGAAGAGTCAGGCTCTGTCCCTGCTGTGCAGCCCATGGATGACCTGGGCAGGCAGCTTCACCTTTCTTTTGGTTTCTGATTTCTTATTATGTAAAGCTTCCCATCCGGGACACTGCTGCTCTGTGTGTGGCTGATGGTACACCCTGCTAGGATCTTGGCACCTCTCAGACATTTTATCAGCCCCTATTTACAAAGACAGGGTCTGAATTCCTTCTGCCACTCATTGCCCACCCCCCTTGCTGTCAGTTAACAGTGTCATTTAAAATGTCAAGTAGGAGGGGACAACATAATCGTCTCATTATATTTTGGGCTTTTAGAATGTTGTTCTTGCACAGAATTGTAAAACTAGAGTGGATGTAGGTCAGCTTGAGTCTGTGTCTTATCAATGGTCTGCAAGTATTAAATATGCAAGAGATGGGCTGCTCAGTCCATGTCTCCTTCCCCACCCGGTTCTCACCACGTGATGTTTGTTTCGGCTCAGGACTGGAAAGAAGTGATTACTTTAGATTTGTTTTTCCTTTACCAACTGGGGAAATACCTCACTGTGTCTTGTTTAAATGTGGCTTTTCACACAGTTCCAGCTTTCACTGGGGGAGGGGTGTGAGTAATCTCCTCCTGTGTGGTAGGCCGTATAATTGCCCTGAGGAGAAGAAAACAGACCCCAATGTTTGGAATGCCAATGACTTAGGAAGTTTCTGGCGGGTCTGACACTTGTTCCAGCCACTAGGGTTTGCCCCAGAAAAGACTCTCGCATTTTGCCCATGAATGGGAAGGGTCCCTACAAGTTGAGGGTGGAATACTGTGTGCCCCTCCATTCCAAACAGTCCACTGCAGTCCAGTGATCAGGTGTGACCCGAAATTACTCTGTATGAGAAGGTTCTGTGGGTTGGTGTCCATTAGAGGGACTGATCCAGGCAGACTTCATTGGCTTAGTGCCCATTTTTAAAGAATCAAAGCCTGTTTACTTTAGACTTACAGTTACTTTGTCAGTTCTTTATAATCCATTTCAAATTATTTTCTTATTCCCTGCTTTGTTCTTTTATTCATTGAGAGATGAGTAAAAACTCTTTTTAATAACTTTTAAAAAGGTGTTGCAGTGTCTGGAGAGGAAAAAGTGGTCACACTGCCTACCAGGGAAGCACTGTGTCTGAGTTTTTGTTTCATATTAAATCTATTCCCCTACCACCTTTTTTCCTAAATGTATAACAAGGAGGAGGTAGTTTTAATTTTTTCCAAAGTGATTTCAGGAAATCCCTTTTAAATCTATAGATTTTAATCCAATGAGGAATCCTCTCTCTCTCTGGTCTAAATTTTGCATGTCGTCTGTTTCTTACAGGGCTTCCGTATTGTCTCAAGCTCCACTGGAAATGCAGCAAGGATTCCTAGCACATCCCAGTTGCCATAGCAACAGCAGTCTTTCCCATAATGAGCTGCATCATCTGAACTGATGTCACAGCATCATGCAGCAGGTCAAACAAGGCATCTCCTAGTATTGCATCCTACAGATGTGCAGTAAACATCAAAAGAAGACGGTGGGAGCAGGAGATGGTGAGTGTTACATGTCTGGGCCTTAATTGCCTGGCTGTTTTGTTGGTTAGTCGGTGTCTGCTAAGGTGGAGATGGGGGGATGTTTGTGTGCTTAAAATGGACTGAGGAAAGAAGGGCTGTTTTACCTAAATCTGTTTTTCAGGCTGCTGGGTTAAGACAAAGGCCTGTAAGAGTCGTACGGGAATCCAAATACCTAGAATTATTTTTGCTCCGTCTCAGTCTGTTATTTTTAGTGTTCTCATGGAATTGTTCATAAATACAACAATTTTCTCTCATAAAACCCCCAGTTAAGGTCTGAAATGAGTAGTTTACAATATTTAAACATTGTAAAGATATGTTTTTCTTTTTTATGGAGCAGAGCTAATTGGTCACCTGTTTGTTCTTGTGATTTATGAAATATTTGATGATTTGCACTGTGAAATTCAGTGTTTTCCTTGGTTGGGTTTCAGTCTCTTCATGGCAGGAAATGAATGCTGAATAAGCATTTGACATAACCCTGATGTGAAAGGGGATCTCTTGGACGTTCAAGAGAGAATTGATTAAAAACATTAAGACCTAAACCAAATGAAATGAATTGAGCCTTAAATTTAGACAGTAGTTCTTTAGCCTGTGTCCTTCATAGTTAATTGAAACACTGCCACGCTATTTTCCCATCTCGAGCCAGTCTCTAAAATAGCTGGAGTTGTTTGCAGGCTGACTTGTAACTGAGAAAGGCACAAGTCTCTGCGGCAGTCGCAGTCAAGGATGAGCCTTGGAGACAGCCTCTGGAAGTGGCATTGGTGTTGCCATCTCTTGCTTAACTTTACCTAAAATCTGGTGTGATGCATAAATATCAGGATCCTCAATGCTTGTAGGGATTATAGATCTCTGGACTCAGTTTTAGCCTCAACTCAATTCTGAAACTCTGTCGTTTTCATTTCAACTCTAAGCTCTGTTTTCCGGCATCTACATCATTACTATTTGTTCCTTAAAAATATATATATATATTTATAATATATATGTAATACATATATATATATATATATATATATATATAACCTGACAGTGTCAGATAAGGAGCAGTGTGTTGTCTTTTCTATGGAAAATAAAATGAATTTCCCTGGTGCAGTTTATTGCTACAAGGAGAGAGAAAGGAGGGAGGCACATGTCAGTCCGATTGATCAATATGTCCACTTAGGATCAGGGAGTGGTCTTGTGGCTCAGTGCTGTGGAGTTGATAATTTTTATTGGTAAAGTCCTACAGGGAAGAATGGCAACCCCAGAGACCATCTCCTTCTAGGCTATTCATCGAACCTAAATAAGATGTATCACAGGAAACGGGAGAAGCAAGACCTCTAGCCAGCTTGATTGTCTTTTTTTTTTTTTTTTTTTTTTCCCCAGAGTTGAGCATATTGGTTCCGTCAGGCACTAGCCGGAATGAAAGACCTTGGGTTTTTTAATTACTTTGTTTCTACCACATGCTCCTCTCAGTCCCTTAAGCTTATGTGGCTGACATGCAGCTGCATGGGTTGGGAGAGGTCGGCTCAGCCTGGTGTTATCACAAGCGCTTAGGACCATGAATTGTTTGCTGCCTGCTCTTTAATGTCGTACAATGTGAGCAGAAAGCTCTGCTGGGACTGCTGGGTGTGAGCACAGCTCAGTCTGCAGCTCTAAGGTGGCAGGGAGGAGTGCTAGATGGTGATGGGGGAAGGGAAATTGCATCTAGTGGCCGGATTATAAATCAGTGCCTGGTAGGATTCTTTTAAAGTGTTACTTCCAAGGAAAAGCAACAAAACAAGACTTGTTTGGTAACATGGTTTGCCAGGAGTGAGACAACTGAAGACAGCATTTAAATGAGTTTTCTGTTTGCTTAATTCTTGTCTCTTTTGTCTTACCGTTCCCTAAGCTGCTTCATCATGGGTGATCTGTACAATTACTGGAAGTCGCAGAGGCCAGATTCCTTAAGGGCAGCATTAGAAAAAGTGGAGTCATGCTTTGAGGGTGGGGAAGGGCGCTGGTGGGTGTAGGCTGACGCAGTTACCGAGCGCAGCATCCACCGGTACAGACAAGCCTAGGGCTTCTCCCTCTGCCTCCACCTTCCAGCAAATGTTCCAAATGCAATTGTTGTAGTCCCCCAACTTTCTGTTCTTGTGCCCTTTTTGCTCTTGGAGAACAAAGCCCTGGTAATGGGAGCGTCATCCTGGTGCTTCGTTCCTTCTCAGAGGGCCACAGCCTGTGCTGCTTTCTGATTAGCTGTGTGTCTTAATTACTGGTTAAGGCTATTTCAGTTGCCTTAGTTTTAATATATCCCCAAGGGGTGGATTTTGTGTGTATGTGTGTGTGGTGTTTGTAGGGGAAGGGAGAGATTAATCTATGACTGTATTTGTTAGTGCCTCACTGAAACTTTTAGAATTTAAAAAATTTTGTTTCACAGTAATGACTGATAGATCATCAAGACCTGTTTACTGTGTGGCCACGTTTAGACCCTGGAATCTTCACACAAAGTTAACCTTTTTGTTCATTCCTTTTGGCTATGGCTCTCATTATTGAATTACAAAGTCTTAAAGAAGTTGATTCTTTGCAGGTAACTAGGACATGGTGAAAATGATAAAAAATAATCATTAAAACAACTACAGCAATCATTCAGTTTTTATTATGTTGTAGGTACAATACCAAGCTTTGTATAACTTTATTTAGCCATATAATGACATAAATCATGATGACAGTTTCACTCTGTATGATTGTGTTATTTATTCATATTTTGTGGGAGCCAATCCTTAGCTAGGTTAACAAACTTTGCTGTAAGTGATTGGGTTGGGGTTCCAAATCAATGTGACCAGGCTGGGAAGCACATGTTCCTAATCACATGCATTTCTGTTTTATGACACCTTAGTTGTATATACCCGAGAGATTAGCCGTCTACTCCCCATCACACTCACCTGACTCTTCTCATGCCTGCTGGAAAATCAGATTGCTCATGTAGGACAAAGTCTCATTTACAATACTAAAATCAGTTTTACTGTAAAGATGAGCATATTCTTTTTGGTCAGATGTGAAAATTTACTCTGATCCCTGAGAGTTAAGAGTTGAAGAATCGATCCTTGGACATTTTACCATTACCCTTCCTTGGCTTGTTTTTCTAGAGGATCTGCATATGGCAAGTGCTACACGAATGAGCATGGGCACGATGGAGCTGCGCTTAATGCAGGTCTTACCTGAGTCAGTAATGATTCAAGTTGTCGTACTGGTCTTATCTGCCAAATATGTAGTATTCTCCCAACTTGAAGACATTTACATTCCCTCTCAGGCAAGGAATAGGAACAAAAACTTCTCTCACAGCCCTGAAGTGTAATCTGAATCCATCTCTTGGATCCGGAAGATAAAAACAGGGTGTATTTTGCTGAATGTATCAGTGGCTGATACCAAAAGCTGTCTGTCTCTGACAAAGTACAAGAATGGCAGTCTTGTGCAATATCCTGAAAGCTCTGTGTCTGAGGAGAGCTGATACAGTCAGCTCTGCATCGTCTTGCCTATCCCCAGCTGTCCACGCCCAGTGTCATTACTGGGCACCAAGGGCTGCTCTTTGTTTGAGTGTGGGGCTAATGGATACACTGACAGCACACTGATATTGATTCCAGTAGGCTGAATACTTAGAAACATTATTCCACAGGGCTCATTAGTCTGTTCCAGGTTCTGGGAAGAAGTTAACCTTTGTCCTAGATTGTTCCAAGGAGGCAAGAGCTTCTGTCTGTATAAGGTACAGCAACGACAGACTGATCAGACTGACAGACTGATCAGAAAGCAACACACCCTCAAGGTGTGGTGACTGAAGGAGTTATGTTCCAACTGGGGATAAAATAGCCAGTGAAATTTGGCGAAGTTGGTGGTCCTGCTACATGGTCTCTGATTTCCTTCTATTTCCAGTTCTAGAACCAGTGAGAAGCCATTTGTTTTGATCTTGTGGATCTAATTCAATTCAAGAAATAGTTGCTGAGTGTCTTCTATGTGCCAGGCATTGTTAGGGAACATAGACAGCACTGAACAAGACTGACGCAAATCTCTTCCCTACTGCTTCCTAGAGGGAGAAGCCATAATAAACTAGTAAATTTTTAGTAGAATAATTTATTCCCTCTGATACTGCAACACTATTTCGACTTACTTATATTTCATGTCATGGAAAATGTGAATTATGAAAAAATAAGGCATAGATATAAAAAGATTTTGCTCTGAAATAAATTTATTTTTGAATTTTATCTTCCATGGACTTCTTAAAGTACTCTTATATGTGGTTTATAAATGGAGTAATAGCTTTTTCCTGCTTATATTTGGATTAGAATCTTGCTGGGTATGGTCAAGGCAAGTATGGTAATTAGCATGTTTTTAGTATAAACTAGTATGAGAAATACAATCAATAATTAAGCATCTACATCAGTCGACAAAACTGACATGTGGAGATATGAAGTATGTGTGACAAATCAGCTAAGGAGAAGGATTTTTTTAATTTTTATCAGAGGTAGTTATCACTTTTAAAAACTGTCCAGAGATTGAGCATTCTAGTTCACACATTGTGGAGGCATGTTCCACAGAGATGTCAGTGCACCAGTTACCCCCAGCCTTGTCTGTTGCCTTAGTGTGCCTTACAAACATCACTTGAAATAGGAGGCATTTCTGCAAGCAGTCGTATTAATGTATTTACAACTATAATTGTATTTTCATACAAATTTTTAGGCACAAATTCATGTATGCATAACATGTCTAGCTTGGTATGTTCAAGCAGAAAAAAACAATCACTTGCAGATTGAGTATTCCTTTTTTTATTTTTATTTTTTTTAAAGATTTTATTTATTTGACAGGTAGAGTTACAGACAGTGAAAGAGGCAGAGAGAGAGAAAGGTCTTCCATCCACTGGTTCACTCCCCAAATGACCGCAAAGGCCGGTGCTGCGCCGATCTGAAGCCAAGAGCCAGGTGCCTCTTCCTGGTCTCCCATGCGGGTGCAGGGACCCAAACACTTAGGCCATCCTCCACTGCCTTCCCAGGCCATAGCAGAGAGCTGGACTGCAAGAGGAGCAGCTGGGACTAGAACTGGCACCCATGTGGGATGCCGGTGCCGCAGGCGGAGGATTAACCCACTGCGCCACGGTGCCGGCCTGGAGTATTCCTTTTTAATAAAGCTTTTATTTATTTTTCACTTTGTTTGAAAGGCAGAGAGAGACAGCCTGAGAGGTCTTGCAATCTTCTGGTTCACTCCCCAAATGCAACAATACTCAGGGCTGGGCCAGGCTGAAGCCTGTGTGGAACTCAATCCAAGTCTCCCATGTCAGTGGTAGGGACCCAAGTCCCTGAGCCATCACCTGCTGCCTCCCAGGGTGTGCATTAGCAGGAAGCTGGATCAGAAATAGAGGAGCAGGGTCTCAAACCAGGTACTCGTATTTGGGATGCAGGCATCCCAAGCGGTATAACCTCTGCAATAAATGTCCACCTCTGAGCAATTGTACATGATGACCACTGTAGACATGCCATGAATGAGAAGGCGTTTGAGCAAAATATCACCTTTTCAGAGGACTTTGACTATAACAACAACTTACAGATATTTTGATTAAATGAGGCCTAAGATTTCTTCTTCTGAAGCACGTACTTGTACTTGTAAGTATCTGCATACTCAACTTGGTTTTAAGGCTTGATGAGAATAAGGGAATGACATTGTTTCCCTTGCAAGCCATCAGTCATGTTTTTGTCTGCTTCTCAGCCTTGCACAGGACATGTTCCAATCTCTTTAGCTATCTTATAAGTGTGTGCTTTGAGTCACAAGGGAACTAAGGAGAGATTCTGGAACTCTTAGAACAGAGTCTCAAAGTGGCAAATATTTGAGTTGAAACTGTCCTGTATCTTGCTTTAAATGGCTCCAGGGCAGGCTCTGAGGCCCAGGCATCTGTGCCATGGCATGTGGCCCTGCATTAAGAAGGTTCCACACTTGTTTTAATGCTCTGTTGTCACCATTTTTCTTTCTTTGTTTTTTAAAAGATTCTATTTATTTATTTGACAGGCAGAGCTACAGACAGTGAGAGGGAGAGACAGGTCTTCCATCTGCTGGTTCACTCCCCAAATGGCTTTAACGGCCGGAACTGGGCCAATTTGAAGCCTGGAGCCAGGAGCTTCTTCTGGGTCTCCCATGAGGGTGCAGGGGCCCAGGCACCTGGGTCATCTTCTACTTCTTTCCCAGGCCACAGCAGAGTGCTGGATCAGAAGAGGAGCAGCTGAGACTCGAACCAGTGCCCATATAGGTTGCCGGCGCCACAGGCAGAGGATTAACTACTGCACCACATGCCAGTCCTTGCTGTGAACATTTTTGAATTTCTTAATAATTTTTGGTTAAGGGGCTTCATGTTTTTCTTTTACACTGGACTCTGTTAAGTATGCAGTCCTGTGTAGTGCTTTTGGTATCCCAACTGGGACTTCCTGAGCCCTGTAGATGTTTGTATTTGAAACTCCTTTCTTCATCTCTGGAACAATTCAAATAGAAAGAATTGAGTTTTAAAAACTGAGGGACCATTGTTGTCAGAACAACCTAGAGCAAAGCCCCTGTGCGTGAACTCAGCAGCTGGCACAATAATTCAGTGGCATTTATTTTATAGGCATTGGGGGACATATTACATTATACCTGAAGATGTTTGGTAGGTCAGGTTTATTTGTCATTATCATTGCTTTCAGGGGAGAAATCAAATCTTCTGTGCAAAGCAAGCTAATTAGAAATCCTATTGGTTCAATTTTTATATTAATTCTGCCCTTTGTTTACCACTTAGTTATTTTTGTCACCTTTGCTTAACTCATTTAAATTACACAATGTAGTTATGCTTTCTGGACACTTTTTTTTTTTTTTTTTTTACTGTACTTATCGTTTTCTCCTCCAGAAGGCTGGGGGCCTATAATTTGGGATTATATTACTGCAGGAAGAGTTCACTTTTTTAATTAGAAAAGGAATTACAGTCCATATTCATAATGAACACTTTTCCAGCAAGGCAGTTCTAGCTGTGTTAATTTCTGGAGTCCAGATTCACCATGATTGTTTATAATAATGAGATGTTGACAGACTCATGGACCTTTTGATATTTAAAACATTTCTTTTTTTTTTTTTTTGATAGTTAAAACATTTCTATCCATTTTGTAACAGTGAGAAATGGCTGTGTTAATCTATAGATTTGAAGAATTGTTGGAAAATTAATATGAATGAAAGCACTTGCAGCACAAGAAAAAAGTAAGGTTTTTTTTGTTTGTTTGTTTTGTGTGTGTGTGTGTTTTTTTTGACTGTGTGAATAATCCAGGACCTGACAAATCCATGAGGTACTCTTGTTACCTCTTGTAAGCCTCAATTGTAGAATCTTCTCCAAGGATCAAGCCTCATGGCCTTGTACCATAATCCTTAGAAGTTCTGATGCTCATCAGGGCCACTATTGTACCAACTTTAAAACCAGCTATTTCGGATAATTTCACTAATTGTCAACAATCAACAAATATGTCAGATGTCTCCCATGTGCTAAGCTAAAGGCACTAGCATTTGACAAAGAGAACTGAAGGCAAGGACGTGTGTGGTACTTGGCGAGCTGCTCAGAGTTAACACTGTGCTGTCTGGGCTCTGTGTAGATGATCCTGATCAGCTCTCTGCTTGCTCTGGACACGCCCTGAGGTGGAGCACCAGCGCCTCTGCCATTGCCCTCTCATCTTCCATCCTCCTCGTTAAATGTCTTGATCGAAATGCTTTTCTAATAAGTCACTCCCTTTGCTTGCCACTCTCGGGTTTCTCAGTCCTTATTGCTCACAGTTTGTTTCTGTCCCACCCAGTCTCCAGCCACTCTTACCTTCTGGGACAGTCCTGAAGCCCCACAGGCCTCTTCACCAGTAGTGCCCCAGGCCTCTGTTGTTACCAAAAACACAGCCGATTTAAGACCAGTCTCTCAGATATGGCCCTTGTGCAGTAATCCACTTGGATTTAGCTTTTAATAGTTTATTCAAATACCACCCTATGTTTAATCTGCTTTTCCATATTTGTGTGAACTAAAAGGGAATGACCCTTTAAAATTCATGCTATTTACTCTTGCTGGAAATCTATGTGGGGAATCAGCTGGAAATAACTGAAGCAGCAGGGCCATATGTGGCAGATTATTATATGCAAAAGTGAAAACAGGTGTGCAGTGTAGTTTTTAAAAAATGTTCCTAAGTGTTATTGCTACATTCCATTTTAAATTAATAACACACAAAAATAAGGGGAGGGGAGTGGTAATAAGGGGGTGAGCACAACAGCAAGAAGCCAGGAGGATGCAGCCTTGTCTAGGAATGTTGTGTAGTTTCTAGAAGACTCTAGCAAACACCTGCCTCAAAAGGGCAGCTCCTCCAAGAAAAAGGGACAGATATGAAAACAAAGAAAAAAAAACCAGCCAGAAAAATCAGCTGTGATTGCCTGAGAACTAATAAAGACTCACACTGATGAATTAAGGGTATGGTTTATGGGGCCTGTGCAGTGACAGCACCAGTTTGAGTCCTGGCTGCTCTACTTCCGATCCGGCTCCCTGCTAATGTGACAGGAAAAGCAGTGGAGAGAGGCCAAAGTCCA
Source organism: Oryctolagus cuniculus (assembly GCF_964237555.1). NCBI lineage: Eukaryota > Metazoa > Chordata > Mammalia > Lagomorpha > Leporidae > Oryctolagus > Oryctolagus cuniculus. Next base: position 43,166,785 of record NC_091443.1, on the reverse strand, counting down.
TGGGCTCTGTATCCACACTGGAGACCCAGAAGAAGCTCCTGGCTTCAGACCAACTCAGTTTTGGCTGATATAGCCATTTGGGGAGTGAAACAGTAGATGAAAGATATTCTCTCTCTCTCTCTCTCCCTTTCCCCCTCCCTCTCTCCCTTGCTCCCTCTAACTCTGACTTTCAAATAAATAAATCTTAAAAAAAAAAAAAGATGGTATGATTTAGACTAATTTCATAATAAATCATTAACAGGATTTTTAAACGTTTACATTTTAACTCAAAAGGAATAGATAGATCGAGAGGTAGAGAGGATCAAAGAAAAAGATAATATAACCAGCTTACGCTTTTACTTAGTTTTTTTCTTTTATACTTTGCTGTGGTTAGCAGGATTTAGTTTACTTCTCATGAATGCAAATAAACCCATATTTTTGCATAACTTATTAAAAGTTATGCTTTAAGAAAAAATAGAAATCATCATCTTTGACATGTTTTTCTCTTGTTTCTTAACTCTTATCATCTTTCTCTAAATGCAGTGTATGCTCAGATACCCAAATAAGAAGAGGTAAATTAAATGCTGTCAGCTTGAGTAGAAAACAAAATGTCCCTTTTCAGAAATACCCAAGAACCTCAAATGATGGGGAAAATATCAAGTTACCAAACCTAAAGTGAATGTTTTGAATATCTTATACCAAATGGGAAGCCTCCATTTTGGGTTTTGGAATCCTAACATCTTACAGTGTGCACATATGTATATGGAGTAATGGGCTCTGGGCATGTGAGTAGTGGTGGGGAATGGGGGCAGTGCCATGTTTCCTGTCTAGACTCAGTCTATCTCCTGAGACGTAGTACTGAAACACCTAAGGAAAACAGAACCCAGATTTTGGAGTCTAAGGGCTGCCACAAAATGATTAGATCTTTTGTCTTTGAGGTCCTTAGAGTTTTATTTTCTCTGAATATAAAGTAGGGAGAATATTAATTTTACAGGATAAAATATTTTATAGAAAGTTTTTGGCACAAAGTTGGGGATTTGATAAATGGAAGTTGTTACTATTTCACATACTAAATGAGATGGAATATTATCCCCCCCCCCCAAGAAAAAAATGTACTTTCTCCTCAACTCCATTCATGAAACTAAGGAAAGCATTTTTAGAGATTTTATTAACAAATGACAAACCCTTTGAGATATCTTAAATGCTTATACTGTGCCCAGCACGTATGTTATTAAATTTGCTTTATTTTTCTCCATAACCTTTATCACCATCTAAAAACTACATACTTTACTTGTTTGTTTCCTCCTCGTATAAGTTGATTCTTGTACTGGTGCTTGTCTCTTTCTCTAAAAGTTCTTATTCTTTAAACCATGAACTCTTAGCTGTAAACCTCTAATGGATCAGCAGCATTTGAAAGATCTTCAACGAAAGCACCAAGATAAGGGAGAAAGATAAGCCATGCCAGTCAGCCCTTGCCTGTTGCTAATTTAATTCCCTGTTGCTATTAGAAGTGCTCTAATGAGAAATAGAGCAAAGCACAGGAACACAGTGGTAGAGTTGTTTGGCCAGAAGTACATACGGCCTCATAAACGAAGGAAATAATTAAGATAGCTGGTTTCTGCTGTTTATTTTGAATTAGAGGCTAAATACCTTTTAGCTGGGTGTATCTAGAGCTTAATTTTGTACTAAAGGCATATTCTAAATGTCATGTGTTTGAAACTGAATATTTATTTCTCAGGGAGCAGGTGTGAGCTTTTTTTTTTTTCTCTTGAATTTCAAACCATTTTGACAGCAACCTATTTTTAGAGTGCCTTCCTCTTTAAAAAAAAAAAAAAGGCAAACAATATCTGAAAGCAATTAGAAAAACATCCTGGGAGAAGGCAGTGTTCTGACTCTACCACACAAACAGCAGGACAAATAAGAAAATGTAATGCTGTTAAGTCTTAAACTCACGATGGCTTTACTTTATAAACCATATTTAATGTATTTTCTTTTAACAACGTAATTATGTTACAAGATAAAAATTACGCCTCATGAAAATTTTCTTATATTTGCAGTACATGGCATAGCCAGTTGCAATACACAAGGGCACACTGTTTGAATAGGGTGTTAACCTATTTCAGAGAGCCCTGGACTGGGAGTTAAGCACCGGGGTTTTGGTACCTGCTGAAATACCCTTCTTGAGCCTTTCAGAGCTTCCTTCACAATAAAACAAAAGGGTTGCATTTAAATGACTTTTGTTTCCTGTTAGCTCTAATACTTTATGTGTTTCTTATCCATATCTTTCTATATCTTTCTGTTGTTCAGCCTTGTTAGTTTTCAAAAAGATGTTTGATAACATGTTTTAAATTGACTTTGTGCCTTCATGTTGATGGAAACAATTTATTGTCTTAGCCTGTTTGGACTGCTATAATAGAATGCCATAAACTGGTTTGCTTAGGAACAACACAAATATAGTTCTCACAGTTCTGGAGGCTGGGAGGTCTCCACAGACTAAGTGTCTTGTGAGTGTCTTCTTCCTGGATCACAGCTGGCACCTCCTTTCTGTGTCCTTATGTGGAAGACAGGACAAGAGATCTTCTGGCTCTGTCCTTACATGTTATAGGGTCTCCCTTTGATCTCTTATAAGGGCACTAATCCTATCTCACTCATGAGGGCTGTCCCACTATGACCTAATAACTCCCCAAAGGCCAGTACCTCCTAATTCTGTTATCACTTAGGGGGTTAGAATTTCAACGTAAGAATTTTTGGAGGGATACAAACATTCAAGCAAGAGTGTTTACACATATGCCAATTTATTGTCATACTTGCGTGTTTCATTAGCTTGTATTTCCCAGTGCTCTTGGTGGTCAACCTGTACTCAACACATAAGGTTTCAATTAAGCTACAAGTTACTGTCTTTCACATTTTTTCCCTCCAGAGTTTCCTTATCTTGCAAATTTGTGAATATTTTGTTCTCTATCTTTTTAGCTACAACATGTAACTGCTGTTAATGAGCTGGGTGAGTTCTGCTCTACTCTGAGTATTGAGTGTAGAATGTCTTTGAAAATTCATATTATTGCCCTAGACATATAAAATGAGTGAATATGCTTTTATTAGGTTGAACTATACATAGTTCATGTGGCTTAACCCAGTAACTTATTTATTATTATGATAGTGTTAGTCTCTGTTATTTTTGAAACCCAGTGATGAAAGCCAGTCCTTAAAATGAGCTGAAAAAGCAGTGCAAAGAACCTGAGACACAGATCTGGGATTGATTTGTGCTTTTCTGCTACCAACATTGTAACTTTGGGAAAATTGCTCAACTTTGCTGAGCTTTTATCTCCTTGCTTGTAAAATAGAAATGGCAATACCCGCCTTGCAAGCTTGCTGAAAATAATGATGTCTGGTATGTGCTTGACACTCTGTAAATGGTCATGCTACTGTAACCGTCACAGTACCCCCTCGGTCACAAACATCTGTATGTTTCCATAATAAAAAGAACAAGGAGAGGTGGATGTTAAGGTGCCAGTTAGTATGTCTAGCCCTACATCAGAGTACCTGGATTTGATACTCAGCTCTGGATCCTGATTCCGGCTTCCTGATAATGTGGACCCTGTGCAAAAGTGATGACTCACATGGTTGGATTCTAGCCACCCATGTGTGAGACTTGGATTCAGTTCCTGGCCCCTGCTTCCCGACTTCCTATCATTACAGGCATTTTTGAAGCAAACGAGTAGATGCAAGATGGGAGCTCTTGCACTCTCTGCCCCTCAAATAAATAAATAAATTATAAACAAACAAACAAGTAAACCTAAATGTAGATTAGAAATGAAAAAGTTACAAGAGAAGAGAAGTCCTGGGAAGAGAAGGCCTTCCTGGTAGCATGGCTTGGTGTCATGACTGCAAATCAGTGTATGTTTTTGACAAGGTTTTTAAGGGGGGCATTTTTGGGGAGGATAGAAAATCCATCTTTCACATAACTATTCTTTCCAGGAACTGTTTTTGAAGCAATAATTCTGTAATTTATCTGGCATGTGCAAATATACTCTCTTTGGTTTTTTGAGGGTATCAATAACAAACATTTAATAAAGGAACCACAGTCTTAAATTGTGTGTATTTGTAACAAATACATTTCATGTTTTGTTCTGTAAAATTCTTAGAGTAAGAACACTGTTGGTCATGTGTTCACAAGTGTTCTACATATGTAATGTATGCTACGTAAGCGGTTTAATGTTTTATTTAGTCTGAAGTGACTTTCATGAAACCAGGAGCCTGGTCCCAGATGGGAAGGGACAGATCTTCAATTCTCTTCCTTTCTCGGAATGATTTATACTTGTCAGTGACTTCTCCTGTACTCATGTGCTTATGACTCACACTTTTAGATTTCTAACTCCTGGTAATTTTTTCCAAGATTTGAACTTAAATTTCCTCCTGCTTTCTGTGTCCACATCCCTCAAATGATCTCATCTCCTTACTATTGCAAACCTGGAGCTTTTCATGAACTCCCTGTCTGAAATAAAGCTTTGTCTTCAATCCTGTCCCACACGGTGGAGACCGGGAGTCATCCTCAGCCCTCTGTTCCATCTGTCCCCTCGCTCAAGTCCTATCTTGTTTCTTAGCCTTTGGGCTTTGGTGAAAATGAGCTAGAGCCACTCCATATGATTTTTACATTGTGTGATAGATTTAGGTCATGCTTCCTCACCTCCTGGCCTCCCTTTTTCTAAACTATGCACCTGATATTGTTAAACATTCTCTCATGAAGGGCCCTGCTGTCTTCATAATCTTCCTAGCTGCTATCAACCTTGTCCGGCTCTGTGAAAACTCGCGTCTAGGGTGGCCTCAAGTATCCTGTGTGGCAAGTGCACTTTGGTGGCGAGCAGGGAAAGAGGGATGAGGGCTGCATTGCACAAATTATCTGTTACCCCAGATGCATTAGGTTTGCTGTTTTTTTTTTTTTTTTCAGTTTTGAAATAAAAGTTTATCTGATCGGAGTTCCCAAAGTCGGCATGTCCTGACTCCAGGGACTCACATACTGCTGACTTCTGCAACAGAATGTGTTTCTGTGAGCTCGACGACTCTTGTTTGTGAATTAATTTCACTGGACAGGAGCCCATTTTTAAATCTGACCCACAACACCGGCATTTTTATTCACAGTCATGATCACAAAAAAGCAAACAGCACCTTTTCTTTTCTTCTTCTTGAGGATTAAGAGGACTGGACGTGTGAGGAAGGCAGGTGGGATGCTGGTGAGTTTGGGCTCAAGGTTAGTTGTATCTTCTGAGTCCAAATCCCGGTCCCACGGTGACTAGTTCTGAGCCCAGGGAAATTGCCTGACCTTTCTGGGTGCTTCTCTTCATAGTGTTTGCTTTGTTAAGAATTGGGAGGCTTAGAAACAATGTGTGTCAAGCCCTTGGCACTGGGCCTGGGATAGAGGAAGTGCTCAGGAGATTCAGTGGGACTGGAGCTATTCATAATGTAAATCGGGGCTAACTGGTGGCCAGCCTCCCTGCTTGGCCCTTGTTTTAGGAGAATTGCTGTTTCAGTTCCAGGCTTGTGGGTTATGAATGCTCAAATAAGTTTTATACTAGCATCTAATACAGTTGGCCTGCTTCCTCGCTAAGTCAGACTGAGACAACCATGTCACAGGATCACATTGACACTAAAGAACTGGACAGACTAGCAAGAACTCTGCCTATGAACTTGGCCCCTGCTTTATACCCCACCCAAGCCTCACACCCTTTTTAAATTCTTTCCTAAGTTTGAGCATTTGGCTCAGCAGTTACTATGCTGCTTGGGACACCAACATCCTATACTGAAGTAACTGGTTCTGATCTAGTTTCCTGCTAATGACCATCCAGGGAGGTAGCAGGTGGTGGTCCAAATACTTGGGTCCCTCCCACCCATGAGACGCGGAAGATGTTTCAGGCATCTGGCTTTGGCCTGGCCCAACCCTGGCTGTTGTGGGCATTTTGGGAGTGAACGAGTAGATGGGAGTTTGATATCGCTGTCTCTCTGTCATCTATGTCCCTCTGTCTCTCTCTGCCTTTCAAGAAAAGCAAAAATAAATTTTTTTCTTAAAAAAAGCCTTTGCTCATTCCTCTAGTTCTCTGAATTCCTGATGCAATAATAATTTTCATCATGATTTACTGCTTGTTCGAATATTCTGAGTCATTTCACATGTTAAAGTTTGTCTTCCCAAGCAGTGGAAAGCACCTCAGACAATGGCAACTCTGGCTGTTCTCATATTCCCCATATATTCTGGCACAAAGGTGCTCACAGCTGGCCCTGTGCAGAAATGGGGACAGGTGCAACTTAGTGTTTTGGGTCCTTTCTGCTGCTCATAGATGCCTGGAAGCTATTCATATAGCCTGCCATCAGTCTTGCTTTCCCAAGGTGCTATGGTTAAATTTCCCCACCAAAACTCAGGTTGAAATTTCATTGTGAGGTACTATTATTTTTTAAGATTTATTTATTTTATTTGAAAGTAAGAGTTACACAGAGGAGAGGCAGAGAGAGAAAGAGAGGTCTTCTGTCCAGTAGTTCGCTCCCCAGTTGGCCGCAATGGCTGGAGCTGCGCCGAACTGAAGCCAGGAGCCAGGAGCTTCCTCCGGGTCTCCCATGTGGGTGCAGGGACCCAAGGACTCGGGCCAATCTCTACTGTTTTCTCAGCCATAGCAGAGAGCTGGATAGGAAGTGGAGCAGCCAGACCTCGAACTGGCACACACATGGGATGCTGGCACTCCAGGCCAGGGCATTAACCCGCTGCGCCACAGCACCGGCCCATGTGAGGTACTATTAGTTGAGATCAGCTGGGAGATAAGTGTATGTATGTATGTATGTATATGTATATATATATATATTATATTCATATATATATATACTCTTATTATTCATGAGGGCTCTGCTCTCATTGACAGATGAATACTTTCAGGGTTTAATGGATTAATGGATAATCTTGAATGTGGGTCTGTTACAAAATCCAGTTTGGCTCTGTCTCATGTGTGTGCCCCTCTTGCTATGTGGTGCCACTGACTGCCTTGGGACTCTGCAGAGAGATCCATTTGCAAGGAAGCCCTTACCAGATGTGCCCCTTCGATTTTGGACTTCCCTATCTCCAGAACTGTGAGCAGAATAAAACTCTTTTTTTGAAGATTTATTTATTTGTTTGAAAGGCTGTATTGGGGGGAGGGGAAAGAGAGAGAGAGATCTCTCATCTGCTGGTTCGCTTCACAGTGACCGGAATTGGGCCAGGCCAAAGCCAGGAGCTTCTTCTAGGTCTCCCCCATGAATGCAGGGACCCAAGCACTCTGTTACTTTGGCAGGGAGCTGGGTCAGAAGTGGAGCAGCTAAGACTCGAACAATATATAATGCCAGCGTTACAGGCAGTGGCTTAACCAGTTGCACCACAATGTTGGCCCCACATTTATTTTAGTAAGTTTCTCAATCTAAGCTATTATGTTACAGGATCAGCAAATGAACTAAGACATGGGCAATGTCTCATGATCCACCCAGATGCCTGTGTCCAATTGTGATGTGTTGGGAGCTAGGTACAGACAAGCCGTGGATTATAAGACCAAGGGATTCTGTGCAGTTTCCTACATGCAGCATCTCTTCAATTCAACATGCATTGATCAGTGACCAGGATCATACAGAACAAACGTAGCTGAGCAAGATAGTGAGGGATTCAGAGAAATTGTAAAAGCTTCCAGTTAGTTCCAGTAAGGGCAATCTGCTGTGCAAAAGTAGGTGAGGAGGCAGGTAATTCATTCCAGGTTCAGGTTCTAAACAAGAGGCAAATTTGACCTGAACTTTGAGGAGTGACTGGAGGTCCCAGATGGATGGAGACAGGACACTCCTGAGTTTAAGTGCAAGCAGGCTATAAGAGCATAGGTAAGGAGAACAATGGTGTTGCAAGGACATGGGATGAAGCTCAAAAAGAAGACCTGGACTAGAGTTTTTCACAAAATGGCTGAGCAAATTGAATATTTATGTGTCAAATTTCATTGTTCTTATACTATTTGGGGAAATATTTCCATAGAAAAATTTTTTGGGCCCAACAAATAATAAACTTACAATTAAAACTTAAAATGCTGTCAAGGGAAGTTACACATTTTTTTTTTTTTTTTTTTTTTTTTTTTGACAGGCAGAGTGGACAGTGAGAGAGAGAGACAGAGAGAGAAAGGTCTTCCTTTTGCCGTTGGTTCACCCTCCAATGGCCGCCGCTGCAGCCGGCGCACCGCGCTGATCCTGGCAGGAGCCAGGAGCCAGGTGCTTTTCCTGGTCTCCCATGGGGTGCAGGGCCCAAGCACCTGGGCCATCCTCCACTGCACTCCCTGGCCATAGCAGAGAGCTGGCCTGGAAGAGGGGCAACCGGGACAGAATCCGGCGCCCCAACCGGGACTAGAACCCGGTGTGCCGGCGCCGCAAGGTGGAGGATTAGCCTATTGAGCCACGGCGCCGGCCCGGGAAGTTACACATTTTAAAATGTGTGCTTTTACTTCTTTAAAACAGATTCAAGGGCGGCGCTGCGGCTCACTAGGCTAATCCTCCGCCTTGCGGCGCCGGCACACTGGGTTCTAGTCCCAGTTGGGGCGCCAGATTCTGTCCTGGTTGCCCCTCTTCCAGGCCAGCTCTCTGCTGTGGCCAGGGAGTGCAGTGGAGGATGGCCCAAGTGCTTGGGCCCTGCACCCCATGGGAGACCAGGATAAGTACCTGGCTCCTGCCATCGGATCAGCACGGTGCGCCGGCCACAGCGCGCCGGCCGCGGCGACCACTGGAGGGTGAACCAACGGCAAAGGAAGACCTTTCTCTGTCTCTCTCTCTCACTGTCCACTCTGCCTGTCAAAAAAATAAATAAATAAAAATAAAACAGATTCATTTCAATCTATTGCACACTCAGGTATTAAAGTATTCTACAGAGTTAACTTCACATCTTCCTCCCCCACCCTGCCAACAGGTATTGAATATATGGGTAGACAGTGTATCTACTCTCAGAGAGCAGAAATTGCCCCGAGTTCTCTCAGATACAAGTAAAGCATTGCCTTAGAAATTATTATATGACTTAGCAGTGAGGGGTTAATATTCCTTCAGGCTAGCTTCAGTTTGTGGCCAGTATTATTCAATTTCTCCAACACAGAGCTCCAGACATATCTAGGCGTGTCTGCTGAGCGTCGTCTCTGTGTTTGTGATGAAGTAGTGGTCTGTCCCATCAGTGTGTTGGCACCAGGGTCAGAAGATGCCTCTGGAGTGAACTTATCCTGAGAGGTAGAGTCGGCTATGGGAATCTCCAGTCACCAAAGGGTGTGGTGATTCCAAGGCCAGTAAGATGCGTCATCAGGAAGTGTGTTTGCAGTCATTTCCTGGACTCGGGGCTGAGTCCTATAAAGGCTGCGGAGAGGCAGGTGGCCTGTACATAAGACTGGTCTTCCAGAGTCTGTGTCGTTTGAGCACAAGAGCAAGGCTTTCAGTCGGCTTCAGCATAGAATACTGTATGGGAGGGAAGAAGGCATGTGCCCTTCTATCCACAGATGTCGTAAACCCGAGGTTCCCAAACCCTGGCTTCACATTTATATTTATTTAAAAATGTCTAGGCTTTCTCTTGTATTAATTTCTCATGTATTTCATAAATCATACTTAACAGTTTAAAAATGGTAACGTTAAAACTTCTGTTTAATTTTTACTTTTCCTTACATCTCTAAAGCTTATGATGCCATCCCCTTTGGAGCAAGCCCCCCACCAAGAAGATCACTGCTGTACACCATGAGTAGGAGGGGCCTGGTGGTGTCTAGAACTAGAACTAGCAGCTCTTCCTGGTAAAGGTGTCCACAGTGTAATGAGTGGGCACACATGTGAGAGCCGTGCTAGAACTTTGTGCAATTCTGCTTAGGACCATCTTCTCAGCAAGCTAGACTTAGTGAGGCAGGAAGAGTAAGATGCACAAGAACTTAGGACATTGCCAATACCGTAACTCTGTACCTCCAGGGCGGTAACTTTGGGGAAATTTGAGTTGTACAACATCAAAACTATTTCTGATGCAGGATATTTGTACTGCATTTTAGAGTCTGCCAACCACTTTCATACATAACGTCTGAAGAACTCTGTGGAGTATGAAGATTGGAAACTGAGAATTGACTGAAGCCAATTTGATCATATTCAATTTTTCAGTGTTTGTGGAACTCATAGTGGTCACCCTAGAAATCTGCAGAGCTGATAGTTAATCTTACACCACCCTGATACCAAATGGCAATGAACGCCAACTTCAGACCAAAATCTGCCATGTTTATTAGACTAGTATTCATTAGCAAAGCAAGTATAAAATATCATAGGAACTCTCTGTACTACATTTGCAAGTTTTCTAGATCTAAAATAAAAAGTTTATTAAATAAAACAGTTGAAGATTTTAAAAAGTAGTACAAGGGTACTTCACAAAGTTCCTGGACAGGGTAGTTAAACAATTGGTTTATTTTGGTGAAAAAACTTTGAAATGTATCATACATGATTCTTCAAAAAAGTTTATGGGAAATGAATATAATGAAAAAATTACGGATTTCAGAATTTTTTTGTACCACAAAAAAATCTGTGTTTGAAGATTTATTTATTTGAAAGGCAGAGTTACACATACACACACACAGAGAGTGCAAGAGAGATCAATCTGTTTTCTATCCACTGGTTCACTCCCCAGATGGCTACAACAGCAGGGGCAGGACCAGGCCAAAGCTAGGATCCAGAGACATTGTCCAGGTCTCACATATGGATGGCCAGGGACCAAGTACTTGGGATGTCTTCCACTGTTTTTCCAAAGCACATTAGCACAGAGCAACCAGGACATAAACTAGTGCCTATAAGGGATGCTGGTGTCACTGGTGGCAGCTTAATCTCCTACACCATAATGCTGACCTCAAAATTTATCATTTATTTCTATTTTCCCACAAACTTTTTTTTTTTTCTGACAGGCAGAGGACAGTGAGAGAGAGAGACAGAGAGAAAGGTCTTCCTTTGCCGTTGGTTCACCCTCCAATGGCCGCTGCGGCCGGTGTGCTGCTGCCGGCGCACCGCGCTGATCCGAAGCCAGGAGCCAGGTGCTTCTCCTGGTCTCCCATGCAGGTGCAGGGCCCAAGGACTTGGGCCATCCTCCACTGCACTCCCGGGCCACAGCAGAGAGCTGGCCTGGAAGAGGGGCAACCGGGACAGAATCCGGCGCCCCAATTGGGACTAGAACCCAGTGTGCCGGCGCCACAGGCGGAGGATTAGCATATTGAGCCACGGCGCCAGCCCCCACAAACTTTTAAAAGTTCTTTCAAACAGCTTTAAAAATTCAGAATATTGGGGCCAACGCTGTAGTGCAGTGGGCTAAATCCCCGGCCAGCAGTGCTGGCATCCCATATCGGTGCCAGTTTGAATCCCAGCTGCACCACTTTCAATCCAACTCTCTGCTAATGTGCCTGGGAAATCAGCAGAAGATGGACCAAGAACTTGGGCACCCGCACCTGCGTAGGAGACCTGGAAGAAGCTCCTGGCTCCTGGCTTCAGATTGTCCCAGCTCCGGCTGTTGCTGCCATTTAGGGAGTAGTGAACCAGCAGATGGAAGACCTCTCTGTCTCTACCTCTCTCTAACTCTTTCAAATAAATAAAATAAACCTTTTAAAAAGAGTCAGAATATTGTAGAAAATGAAAACTAACAATTCCCTTTGTTTCTGAGTAGGAATTCCAAGCCTACCCCATTCCTTTCCTAGAGGTAAATAGTTTAACAATTTGGCCTAAATTTTTCCAGATGTTGTCTATGACTTATAGGTACATACTTAAAAGTAATTAAACTGGAATCTTGCTTTTCATTATATCCTGTGACTTACTTTCTATTAAATACCATATCATAGTCTTGATTTCAAGACAGAATATAATGATTTTCCAGGCGTTTTAAAAATGTTTGTGAGACAATATTGCTTCCAGAAAGGTATTAAACTCTCAAGTCTACATCATCCTTTATTTATAAGCCTTTAGCATCTTTTAGACATTAAATAATTTTTTTAAATAATTTTTTCCCTTCTTCTAGCTTGGAAGCCTAAGAGGACCTTTTAGACATTTCTCAAACAAATTTTTTCATATTACTCAAAGTTTTTACCTACTCTGCTGTAAAAATAGTATTTGGTAATCAAGGGTTTTTCAGAAGCACTAACTAAGAAAAGAAATTTATTAATAATTTAAAAAATAGATGTATGAAGGGCGGTGCTGTGGCGCAGTGGGTTAACGCCCTGGCTTGAAGCACCCAAATGGGCGTTGGTTCGAGACCCGGCTCTTCTACTTCCCATCCAGCTCTCTGCTATGGCTGGGAAAGCAGTGGAAGATGGCCCAAGTCCTTGGGCCCTTGTGCCCATGTGGGAAACCTGGAGGAAGCTCCTGGCTCCTGGCTTCAGATTGGTGCTGCTCCGGCCATTGTGGGCAACTGGGGAGTGAACCATCGGATGGAAGACCTCTCTCTCTGTCTTTCTCTCTCTGCCTCTCCTCTCTCTGTATAACTCTTTCAAATAAATAAATCTTTTTTAAAAAATAGATGTTTGAAGAATGCTGCTGCTAATTGAACACATTTAGGTTATAACTTTGTAGATGGCTGTTTATCTGAAGTTATAAAAATTGAGTATCTGTATGTATATATATATTCATACATGTATATGTATATGAAATTTTAAAGCTTTGATAGGATAAGAATAATGACCTTTAATTGAGTTCATAGTCAAAGAAATTACTAATCTAAATGATTATAAATGGGTTCTCCCCCCACCTTGTTACACATCTAGAGCTGGGACTTAACTTGGAGCTGTCTGCTCTCCTTTCTCTGCCCCGTAGCCTTGCTGGAGAAGCTGTGCAGTTACACAGCCGTGGGCATTGGTTCCTGTGTAACTTTGGGGAGCTCTCTGTGTTTGTAGAGGAGTCTTCAGTGAGGTCCTGAGGATTTCTCTCCTGTCACAGCCAGTCCTTTCCCATTTCCAGCCAAGATGTAACTCCTCTTCTCCGGTCAGTCTCACTGTGCCGTTCCCAACTTCCCATTTTGCAAGGAAAGGCTGGCATTTCCCTGCAGAGCAAAGTGAAGCTAAGCGATAGGAGTCCCTCCCATGCCTTCCCCTCCTGCTACACTCTTGTAAGCTGCAATGCCCTTCTTTTCTTCTTTCTGTGGGTTTCAAAGAAAGAGGCAAAATATTGTTAGGAGTTTTGAAATCAGGAAGGAATGTTGTTTGCTCCCTGTTCTGCCACTGCTGCTGTGTAACTTTGCACAGTTTACTTAAAACTCGTTAACACTTACTTCCCCATTCTGTACGATGGGAATATTACCTGCAGTATGAAATATTACCTGTAAGTATGAAAAATAATTGAGATGCAGTCTATTTACCATTGTGTCTGGCACAGTAAGTGCCTGGCATGGAAATAACAATGTTAACTACTTTCTGTTCACATACAGTCGTCTTCCAGGACTCATCCAAATCTTAAGTTTCTCCAATTGTTTGGGCTTCTTAACTCTGTCTATAAATATGCTCAGATTTATTCAGGGTTAGGAACATCAGAACCAAAAAAAAAATCCTCTCGATCCTGCCTTTATTTTTAAAAATACACATATATTTTTGAATTTTTAAGTGGTGAATGAGGTAGCAATGTTTAATTAGGTAGGATGTTCATCAGAACTGGTGACAACCTCTTCAGATGAATGCAAGTACTCAGTCTCCATTCAAACCGGGGTAAGCAAGGTTGCAAAGTTTAATACAGAGAATACACCCAACAAGCTCGGTGGGTGTCTTGTCAAGGAACTAAGAGCCCATTTTGCATTCAGACTGGGGCTTATAAGGTTATGGGGTCCAATTCTTTCTGCTGTTTCTCCTTCCCCCACTGTCTTTTCCTAGACAAAGGGTTTCCTGGGTTGAAATAGGTGGAATTCCTCCCAAGGTTTTCTTACCCAATGTTATCAGAATAGACACATAATAATTATACATGTATAAGGTACAATATGATATTTCTGTATATATATACACAGTGTAATGGTAAGAGCAGGATAATTAGTATATCTGTCACCTTAGATATTTATCATTTCTTTGTGTTGGGAACATTCAAAATCCTTTCTTTTTTTTTTTTAAGATTTATTTATTTATTTGAAAGTCAGAGTTACACAGAGAGAAAAGGAGAGGAAGAAAGAGAGAGAGAGAGAGAGAGAGAGAGAGAGAGAGAGAGAGGTCTTCCATCCGCTGGTTCACTCCCCAATTGGCAGCAAGGACTGGAGCTGAGCCAATCCAAAGCCAGGAGCCTAAGGGCGTGAGCCATCTTCTACTGCTTTCCCAGGCCAGAGCAGAGAGCTGGATAAGAAGTAGAGCAGCCAGGACACGAACCTGAGCCCATATGGGATGCCAGCACTGTAGATGGTGGCTTTACCTGCTACGCCACAGTGCCGGCCCCCGGAACATTCAAAATCCTTTCTAACAGGTATTTTGAAATATTCAATTGTCATGAACCAGTTATGCTACCATGTTGTAGAAAATTAGAAATTATTCTTCCTATTCAACTGCACCCCAGTACCTGTTAGCCATATTCTCTCCATATTCTCACATGTTCTCCATATTCCTTTCTCCTGTTTTCCCCAATCTCTGGTAACAGACTGTTCTCTAACTTGTATGGCACCAACCTTTTCAGCTTCCACATATAGGTGTGAGTTTGTCTTTCTGTGCCTGTCATATTTCACTTGACATCACATCTGCCAGGCTCATCCATGTAGCCACAGGTGACAGGATTTTGTCCTTTCCTAATGGCAGGACAATATTCCAGTGTATATATATTCATCTTGCTTAGTCATCCTTTAGTCAACACCTTGGTAGATTCCATATATTGGCTCTTGTTTATACTGCTGCAATAAACATAGGAGTATGCATAGCCCTTTGACACACTGATTTCTTTTTTAATCTTTTGGATATAACTCAGTAGTAGAATTGCTTTCTTGAGAAATATTCACACTGTTTTCCATAATGGCTATATTGAAGTACATTCCCATCAATGGTGTATGAGAGTTCCCCTTTCTCTATATCCCTGCCAGCACTTGTTATTTTTTGTCTTTTTAAAAATTTTAACAATTATAACTGGAGTGAAATGATATCTTATTGTGGCTTTGATAGCATTTCCCTAAAGACCAGTGAGGTTAACTATTTTTTCATAAACTTATTGGCTATTTTTATATTTTATTTTGAGAAAAATCTATTCAGATCATTTGTCCATTTTTAAATAATTACTTTCTAAAATTTTGAGTTGTTTGAGGTCCTTATATGTTCTGGAAATAATACCTTATTGGATGGAGAGTTTGTAGATATTTCTACCACTCTGTAGCTTGTCACTTTGTTCTGTTGATTGTTTCTCTTGCTGTGCAAAAGGTTTTTAGTTTAGGGGCTGGTGCTGTGGTGCAGCGGGTTAATGCCCTCCTGAGGCACCAGCATCCCAAATGGGCGCTGGTTCAAGACCCAGCTGTTCCACTTCCAGTCTAGCTCTCTACTATGGCCTGGGTAAGCAGTAGAAGATGGCCCAAGACCTTGGGGTCCTGTACCTGCATGGGAGACCCGAAAGAAGCTCCTGGCTTTGGATCGGTGCAGCTCCAGTCGTTGCGGCCATCTGGGGAGTGAACCAGCGGATGGAAGACCTCTCTTTCTGTCTCTACCTCTCCTCTCTCTGTGTAACTCTGACTTTCAAATAAATAAATAAATCTTTTTTTTTTTTTTAAAGATTTATTTATTTGAAAGGTGGAGTTACAGAGCAGCAGAAGCAGAGAAAGAGAAAATCTTCCATCCACTGGTTCACTTCCCAGATGGTTGCAATGGCCGGAGTGGAGCTGATCTGAAGCCAGCAGCTTCTTGCCAGTCTTCCATGTGGGTGCAGGGACCCAAGGACTCAGGCCATCTTCCACTGCTTTCCCAGGTCACAGCAGAGAGCTGGTCAAAAAGTTGTTTGCCAGTTGTATTCGGCTGGATGGCAAATTCCAGCTCAGCATCCATTGTAGTTACTCTCACATTAATTGGTTTCGGCATTTTCCTTCTCTTTTTGTTACCGTCTTTAAAAATTCTTCACATCTATGAATTCTACTGTCACCTCCCCGAGAGGGAGCGGCTCCTGGCCGCACGGCGTGTAGGTAGGCGCTGCGCGGCGGCGCCCCGCGGCGTGCCTACGGCAGAGAAGCAGAGACAGTGGTCCGAGCGCTGGGCCGCGGAAGAGAAGAGGCGCTGATAAATAAATCTTTAAAAAAAGATTTTTACTTTGATTTAATCCCGTTTGTCAATTTTTGCTTTTGTTGTCTTTGTTTTCGATTATATTAAAAATCTTTTCCCAGGTCAATGTCCTTAAGAATTTCTCTTGTGTTTTCTTCTAATAGTTTCATACTTTCAGGATTTACATTTAAGTATTTGATCCATTTTGAATTAATTTTTATACAGGGTGAGAGATGGAAGGGTGATCTAATTTCCTTTTTTGACATGTGGATGTCCAGTTTTCCCAGAACCATTTATTAGAGGGACTTCTCCAGTATATGTTCTTGGTTCATTTGTTGGAAATCAATTGGGTTTATGTATATGAATTTATTTCTGCAATCCGTTCTATCTCTTTGATTTATAAAAATATATTTTAAATATTTATTATTTATTTTAAAGGCAAAGTTACAGAGTGAGAAGGAGAGAGACAAAAGAGAGAGAGAGAGAGAGAGAGAGAGAGAGATTTTCCATTCACCAGTTCACTCCAAATGATTGCAATGGCCAGGGTTGGACCAGGCAAAATCTAAGAGCCTGGAACTCCATCTAAGCCTTGATTTCTTTTTCATCTAGTTGTTGTTAGTGGATAGAAATTATGCTAATTTTTGTGTTTATCTACTTTACTACATTCATTTATCAATTCTAACAGTGTTTTGGTCATCTTTAGGTTTTTTCAATATGTAAGATCATGTCATCTACAAACAGGTCATTTTACTGACTTCTTTGTTATTTGAATGCCTTTTCTTTCGTACTTAATTGCTCTGGTTAGGGCTTCCTGCTTTAATTATTTTTATTGTTATTTTTATTACCCTTTTTTGGCAACCAAGCTTTTTGATGGGATAGGATACCCTGCTTCACTTTTAAGTCAGCTTTTTTTTTCTTTTTGAGAATTTTTTTTATTTATTTGAAAGTTACAGTGAGAGAGGGAGAGATCATCTGTTGGTTTGTTCATTCCCCAGATGACCATAATGGCCAAGGCTGAGCCAGTCCAAAGCCAGAAGCCAGGAGCTTCATCCAGGTCTCCGTGTGGGTGCAGGATGACTCAAGCACTTGGGTCATCTGCAGCTGCTTTCCCCAGGTGCATTTGCAGGGAGCTGTATCAGAAGTGGAGTTGCTGCGACACAAACCAGTGTCCATTTGGGATGCCGGCACCACAGCTGGCAGCTTTAACAGCTGCACTACAACACTGGATCTACGTCAACTCTTAAGACTAAACTTACACAGAAACTGCTCTCACTAGGGTGGCCAGTAAGTCCACCTGAAGATTACATGTGCTTTTCCTCACCTGGATCTTTTCCCACGCTAGTGGCATTGTGCGATCTCAGGGTGCTGCCCTCTTCTGTGTGTCTTGGTTTACCTGTCAGTTCAGGTGCCCTGTTCTCTCCCAGTCCAGGGTAGACCGAAGACCACAAGTGATGGCAAGCAGACAAGCTAGTCAGGGGAATGACAGGTAGTGACATTTTCTTCTTCCTACCCTAAGTTCCCCTGGAAATTCTCTTTTCTATGGATTAATTCTTCAGTTTTTCTTGTAGTCTACAATCTGTCCCATATTCATTCAGTACATTTCTTTTTGCTTATGTTCAACTGTTGGTTCTATTCCTTATAGCAAAAAGTACTCTGATGCAAATCTTAGTTGGTAAATTAAAGTAAGTGTTTCAATCTTTATATAATTTGTTTTCTAACTGCTGACCACTTTGGCCTTGAAACTTTCTATTCTGAAACCTGCAGTGCTGTGCTGTTTTACTTCTTCTCTTACTCTCTCTACCGAATTTCTTCTTCTTTTTTTTTAAAGATTGATTTATTTGAAAGATAGAGTTGCAGAGAGAGAGAGAGAGAAAGAGGTCTTCCATGGGCTGGTTCAGTCCCCAGATGGCCACAACAGCTGGATCTGGGCGTCTTCCTGTTCTCCCACATTGGTGCAGGGGCCCAAGGACTTGGGCCATCTTCTGCTTTCCCATGCACACCAGCAGGGGGCCAAATCGGAAGTGGAGCAGCCCCCAATAGGAACCAGCACTGATATGGAATGCTAGCACTGCAGGTGGCGGCTTTATCTGCTGTGTCACAGCACTGGCCCCTGATTTATTCTGAATCCTACACTACCCCAAGTCTCTGGCAACTTAAATGTTTGTTTCCCAGGATTCCTTTCTTGGTCTTTTTCTCATGCTAACCCAGGGGTTCTTGAATTGTGCCACATACCCTCTGGCTTTTGGGGGAAGCCTATGGATCCCTTTTTTGGATAATGTTTCCTAAATACATTGAATGAGATATATAGCATTACAAAGGAAACAAGTTATACAGAAATGAAATTATCAAAATTTGTCTAAAAATTGTGATATTGGGTGCCAGCATGGTGATACAGCAGGTTAAGCTACCACTTGTGTAGTTGGCCTCCCCTGTTGGAGTGCTGGCTCTTAGTCCTGGCTATTCTACTTCTGATCCAGCCCTCTGATAGTGCACCTTAGAAGGCAGTAGATGGCCCAAATACTTGAGCCCTACCACCCACGTGGGAGACCAAGATGGAGTTGCAAGTTCTTGCCTTTGGCCTGGCCCAATCCTGATCATTGAGGCCATTTGGAGAGTGAACCAGCAGTTGGAAGATCTCTCACTCTCTCTCTGTCATACTGCCTTTCAAATAAATAACTAAATTTTTTGAAAATTAAAAATTGTGATACATGTGTGTGTGTTTTAAAATTAACACACTAAATGACAAGATCCAGTGGTGTCCCTAATAGCTAACACAGCTTTGAAGTGGTAATGAGTTTAAATGTAATTTCAAGATATTTCAGGTCTGGCATGGTGGTGCATAGGATTAAAGCCCCAGTCTGCATCCCATATGGGTGCTGGTTTGAGTCCTGGCTGCTCCACTTCTGATCCAGCTCTCTGCTAA
This sequence comes from Oryctolagus cuniculus, assembly GCF_964237555.1. Lineage (NCBI taxonomy): Eukaryota > Metazoa > Chordata > Mammalia > Lagomorpha > Leporidae > Oryctolagus > Oryctolagus cuniculus. The sequence continues at coordinate 43,147,681 of NC_091443.1, read as the reverse complement.
TGCACTTGGGAAATCAGCAGAGGATGGCCCCAGGGCTTGGGCCCCTGCACCCATGTGGGAAAACTGGAAGAAGCTCCTGTGTTTAGCCTGGCCCAGCCCTGGCTATAGTATCCATTTGGGGAGTGAACCAGCAGATGGAAGACATCTCTTTCTCTCTCTCTCTCTCTCTCTGTCTCTGTCTCTGTCTCTAACTCTGTAACTCGCCTTCCAAATAAATAAAAATAAATCTAAAAAAGATATTTCAATAATCAAAATTTGATTTGAAAATGTCTGTGTTTTTTTTTTATTTTTATTTTTTTATTTTTATTTTTTTATTTATTTATTTTTTTTTGACAGGCAGAGTGGACAGTGAGAGAGAGAGACAGAGAGAAAGGTCTTCCTTTGCCGTTGGTTCACCCTCCAATGGCCGCCGCTGCAGCCGGCGCACCGTGCTGATCCGATGGCAGGAGCCAGGATCCAGGTGCTTTTCCTGGTCTCCCATGGGGTGCAGGGCCCAAGCACCTGGGCCATCCTCCACTGCACTCCCTGGCCATAGCAGAGAGCTGGCCTGGAAGAGGGGCAACCGGGACAGAATCCGGCGCCCCGACCGGGACTAGAACCCGGTGTGCCGGCGCCGCAAGGTGGAGGATTAGCCTATTGAGCCACGGCGCCGGCTTATTTTTATTTTTTGACAGGCAGAGTTATTGAAAGAGAGAGAGACAAAGAGAAAGGCCCAAGCACTTGGGCCATCTTCCATTGCTTTCCCAGGCACATTAGCAGGGAGTTGTGTCAGAAGTGGGGCAGCTGGGACTTGAACAGGTGCCCATATGGGATACAGGCACTGCAGGTGGCGGCTCAACCTCCTAGGGGACAACGCTGGCCCCAGTGTCTGAGACTTCTATTGGTGACAATGGGAACTGAGATTTCATCGTAAGTACTGCTAATACTTAAGGCTGTTGCCTTTATTTATGACTGCGGGTAATTTCGTTTGGTGAAAACAAGGATATAAGTTTTTTCCATTCAAGTTCTCAGTGTCCCTTGATCCTAAGACCTTCAAAGTCCAGTGACTCCAGGTGAAGAAATCTCTGTCTAAATCCTTTGCTAGGCGCTCTCACCATGCTGATGCTTCCTACTGCTATTCATATCCCAAGGACTCAGATTGTATCCTCAGTCTGGATTTCTAGGTCCAGAAGTCTTCCTCTGGATGCCCGTACCCTCCTCACCTGTCCCCTGCCCCTGCCCCTGCCCCTGCCCCAGGCAGCTTTCCTGTAAGATGTCCATATCTGAATTTCCTTTATATCTCATCTTCCTCCTGGGGATTTCTCATCTCTCACCTGCTCTGTGGTTAACTTCCAGTAATTTCTCCTTCCATATGCCTTCCACATTGCTTCTAGAATGAGCACTCCAAAAAATTCCAAATGCTCTAAAATCTGAATGCATCACTACCTTACATAAAATCCTTTGCTGGCTCCCCTTTGCCTACAGGTTGAAACTAAAAATTATTTGCATGGCATGAAAAGCCTCCACAGGCAATGTCACAGGCTCCACATCTCTTGCCATGTTCATCTCTCCATCCTCCCCTCCGACTCTGCCCTTTGCCTACACAGAACTCACTTTAACCATGGTGAAACTCACTTTAACCATGTACATATACTTGGGGCTTTTGAGTGTCCTTTGATTTTTCAAGCCTTGAAACTGTGCTTGGACTGTTATATCCCCTAGCTCTGCCCACCTGCTAACTCTTACTCATTTATCAAGACTAGTTCTAGGTGCCTTCTGGGAAGCTTTGGTGCTTCACAAATAGTTAACCCCTTACTCTTCCTTTCTGTGCTTGAACCTAACATGTGAGTAATAACACTGAATTACAATCATGTATTCAAATATTTCTCTTTACCAATAAAGTTCTTGGAGAAGGGGGTCCGTATTGTATTCATTTGTATATTTCCACATCCTAGCATGTTAAGAGCTCCTATCAATAGTGATTGTTCCAAAAAAAAAATTTGTTGACATTTTTAGTGTTAACCTAAGGAAATAACTGTTAATGTGGTTCATGCAAACAGTAGGTTTTTTTTTTTTTATTCAGAGTGCAAGAGCAAGTTAATCTCTTCCATTATAAATGTAGGACAGACTTTTAGCCTCTCTGTAACATAATTGGAGCTGTCTACTGGAGAAACTAGGTCAAAGAACTGTTGTGGTACAGGAAGAGCAAAATTGTAGACATTTGAGAGACTGGTATGAATTTCTGTATATAAAAGCTCAGCCAACCATGTCTGTTTTAAAGTACTGTTTTAGCTAGATATATTACAATTTTGTATGCTATTGTTCTTTTCTCTATATATGTGAATGTTTATCTGAGTTGAGGTTAGATTTACTGCAAGCAGAAACTCTTAGACAAATAGCTAAAAAGTTAGGAATATTTGTGGGTCCTTACAGCGGACTGATGTGTGAGAATTTAAATATAGAATTACTGAATGAAAAATAGGCAATGGATCATGGCCACTGCTAGCCTAGTGACATATTTATGCAAATTAGAAAAAAAATCCCTTCCTCTACTTCCACCTTTAGGAAAATGTTTTAACAGATCCTCTTAGAACAGGGTAGAAACACGGTATCTATGATGCAACGGGCAGCCCCTTAAAAATAGTGCCATGTTGTGGCATCTAAGGCAGCCTGAGCTGTAGAATTCTATGTCGTATTCTTTCTTTGTGTGTGGTTTGGTTACAATTACTGTTCAAAAGGTGGGAAGGTTTGCAGATGAAAAACAGAAAGAGTCAGCTTCCTTTTACTACAAGGAAGCAATTAAGTTTCAGTGCATCCAAGTGACTTGGAAATCACATGTAGACCATTGTCTCTTACAGAATTGAATCAGGGCACCAAACAGCACTGTGTTTTGACTACTGTTTCCCTGGTTTGGAAAGTGTTACAGACTCAAGGGTTCTACAACAGTACACGTGTTAACAGTGGCTCCCCAGAGGTATACTTTCAGCTCTCAAATTCCTATTCTAGAAACTTGGGACAGATTTTTAAATACAAATTTTAGGACTATGGTAAAACATCAGAAGTTATGGCCAGAATTTGATCTTTGCCACTTCTTACACTCCCTTGGTCCAGAGCTTGGAATCCCTGTAGTACAAATCCTGGGGTTGATACTTGGCACAGGAAGCCAGAAAACCATTTTTCCCCAAGTTAAAATGAATTATTCTTAATAATAATTTTCTTATAAAAAATGAAGTTTTTGTTGTAAGAGAATTTGAGTGTACTTGATTTCCCTTGTTTATTTCCCCTACTTCTGTGTTTGGTCTCTGACTTGTTTATTGAGTAGGGGAAGGGTGACCTAACTTGAGAGCCATGGTTCCAATAAAACTTGGAGGTGGGTGGCACATTCTGAGGATAGGTACAGATTGTGGGTGGGCTTGTTTACTTTGGAGCTTGAGTGGTGGGTGGAGTTTCCTAGTGGATGGTGAGAAGGGAGGAAAATACAGGATAGGGGTCAGAAGAGAAAATGCCTGGATGAACACAAGAAGCCCACTGGGTCAGGGTCAGAGATCATACAGGCTGTGTGAAGGTTTGCAGTGGGGATCAGGGGTGATAGGGATTTGAATGATTGTGGAACTGATAGGCCTGAGAGCGCTGTACAGTCTTACATCAGAGCAGACACCCACTGAGATCCCAGGTGCAGAGATCTGGAGAGGAGAGCAGATGGCAGGCTGGTCCCAAAGCTAGGGTTGGCTCAGTGACTGGCTTCAGATGGATGGAGGCTTCCTTCCCTAATAACTCAGCTTCCATTCATTGGTTTCTAAGTGCTGGGTGAGATTAAAAGGGCCCTTGCCTCTGTAGAGCTGCCAGAAAGAGAGCTGTAACAGCAATAAAATAGGATGAGCTGAGTGCTACAAAGGAGTTTCTGAACAGACAAGATGTTGAGGGAATGCAGCATAAAGGCCAGTTTACCTTCCTGAGAGGAGCTTTCTTCAGGAAGTTGATCTTTAAAAATGAACGTTCATTCCTGATTTTTCAAGGAGGATAGGTTGTGTCAGGAAAAAAAAGTACAAAATACATGTAAGAAGTAGAAAGATGTACTTTAATTTTGAAATAATTTTATTTATAAAACAGTTGTAAAAGTAATAGACTATTTTACCTATCTCTGAGCTTCCTCTAATGTTAACACCAGACTTAGCCACTTGTATTTACCAAAACCCAGAAATTAACATGGTGTATTAGTAACTAAACTATAGACTTTTTTTTTTCAGATTTTCCTGGTTTTCCCATTAATGTCCCCTCTCTATTCAAATATCCAATCCAGGAGTTCACATTGTGTTTAGTTGTCATATCTCTTTAGTCTCCTCCAGTTATGACCCTTTGTTTCTCCTTGTCTTTTATGACTTTGACACTTTTGAAGACTACTGGTCAGATATTCTGTAGACTGTCAGAATTTGAGTATTCTGGTGTTTTCACTTGAGCAAACAGACTGGCAGGGAGAATACCACAGAAGTGATAGACCTTTCTATTTACATCTTATTAGAGACCTCGTAACATCCACACAACTGATTAATAGTGATTTTAACCTTTGTCACATGGTTAAGGTGGTGTTTGCCAACAAGATTTCTCTTTTGCCTTTTCAATGCTACTATTTCTTAGAGGCAAATCACTAAATTCAGACATATTTCAGAAAACAGAAATTGAGTTCCACCTCTTAGAGGGAACTCTGTCCAAGGGTCTGTGGGTGTGTGTCAATATCACAAGACTCATTAAATAAATTGGGCTGGGGGGATAGTTAGATGCTATGGAAGTATCTTATTTTTCTTAAATATTTGCCTGCTAATTATAGCATTGATCAATGGAAATCGCCTACAGTAATTACTAGTGTGGTTTTATAATGGTGATTTTCTGTTTGCGTCATTCCTCTACATTTTTTAATTGAAATTTTTTTCTATGAGGAATATTTGTCATGTTTTGTGCATTTATTCAATTATTTATATTAGTTTAGATTCATGGATATTTATTCTCTTTTATAATTCAATAAGGTGATTATTACTTATAATACAATAAGGTTACAATTACTCAGATTTGTCCCTGTTTTGACCACAAAGTATAGATTTTTGCGAAGCTAGGGAGGGTCGTCTTGGAATGAGAAGTGTGAGCCATGATCTCACTGGGGAGGATCCTTTGGGGCCTGGAGACTGGAGGTTAGGCTATGTTGTAAATGGCAGAGGAGGGGGTGGAGATGACAAACACAGGCCAGCAGGGCAGTGAGGCCAGTGCCGGAAAGGAGGCAGCAAACAGACAGCCGAGTTGGCAGCTATTTCAAAGCACAGTAACTAACGGATCATTGGACCATTTAAAGTGAGGCCATCTAGATTTTTGTTTTGGATTCTGCTGAGTAAAGTGTGATGTGAGGGACTGATCTGAAATCTTTCTATTTCCTGCAGGGGATATTTCCAACTGCAGTTGGGATACAAAAAAGAATCTTACTGCTTTTATTAAAGTTTTTTTTAATACTTTATTAGGCTCAATCTCAGCAGAGACCAGAGCTCACTTAAACTACAGGGAAACCCATTTGATTTCTATTCATTCATTCATTCATTATCAGTGGATTGCTCTTTCCCATTCACTGAAGGCCAGGGGGGTGTTGCTGTGTTTCCATTTTTAAAGAGATCTGCTTCCTGTTGTGCAGGCTTATTGTTGGTTTGCCTGTCTGTAGGAGGCTCTGCTGCTGGCTGAGTGCAGGAACTTGGGCAAGTCTTTTCTCCGAGCTTCTGTTTCTTCAGCTCTGAAATGGAAAATTTGCCTCCCTCACAGGTCTGTTGTGAGAAATGAATAAGGTGATTGATTTAAAAGTTTATTTAGCATATTGCTTGGTCTCTTGTAAGTACTGAGTAGCTGCTCTGAGAATTTCACTAGAATGAGAGGGTCCTAGAAGGATTGTCTAGTCTCTCCCTCTGCCTGTGGACCAGTATTCAGGTAAATATTTTTATATTTCCTTTTTGAATATTACCAGGCATATACACTCCACAGTCCTGTTTAGCAGGTATGAGACTACTTATTAAAAGCCTCACATATATCAGTACTATATGACTTATCTGCCTTCAAAGGTGAGTAAGAGATGTTGTGGTACCAACAAGTTTACAGGATTGTAAGGGAAATAGCTGTGTAGACTGAATTAAAATTAGCACGTTGAAACAATATAATGTGAGTACAGAGTGAAAGAAACCAATGTATTCTGCCAGACAGCAAAAGCTTCAGAGAGGAGTTGATGTTTGAACTGGACCCTTACTACAAATAAGAATTTGCCACAAAAGGGTTTGTGTGTGTGTTTGGGGGGAAAAGGTAGTGGAGGTCCAGGTAGGATGAACAGCATGTGGAAAGGCACAGAGACATGAATGCATATGGCATGCACTTGTTCTTATGACTTGGGTAAGGTAATGGCTGATGGGGGCAGGCAAATCAGAAGCAAGAAGTGAGATAATGACATGGCACTGGAGAAGTGAGTTGAAGCCACACTAAGAAGTTAAAGATTTTTATAGGATTGCATAGGGAAGTTAAACAATTAGACCTATATTTAGAGATCACTTTTGGAATGATGTGCAAAGTGAGTAGTTGGAAGACTAATATTAGTGAACAGGTTATTGTTATTGGCCCAAAGAGAAAAGACAAGGGCTGGCATGAGGCTATGACTTTGGGGTTAAGAACAGAAGAGAGAGTATTTCAGAGGTATATGTCAAGACTTTGATGGAGTTGGGGAAGAGAGAAAAAGATTAGCAAAGATGGCCCTCAGGTTTGTAGCTTGAAAAGTTGAATGGATGGAGTGCTATTATCTGAGATATAGCTTAGATAACATTTCTTTTAGTTTGCTAGTTAGGTATTGCTCTTCTGGGCACTGGAGCTACAGAGAGAAAACAGGGTTCCCTCCCTCAAATGAGTCGCTGCTCCAGTGAGTGGATAGATGCCCCGCCCCACTCCCAAAAACCACTACCACCAAAACATCAAATGCAACCACTACCAATAACAGGTGTTATATACTATGAGGGTGCTGCCAAAACATGGGGAAACAAGCATTTGAGTCCAGCTGGGGAGAAGAGTAGGTGCTATTTCAGCTTCAACTGAAGAGGTTAATGGCTGGTTACTATGGAGACAAGAGGGTGGTGGGTATTCCATGGAGTGGGAATAACATTTGCATAGGCCAGAAAGTCATTAAAGAGAGTAGATTGTAGAGAAAATGACTGGTTTCCCCCCCATTAGTTTGCAAGTTGGGTGAGGTGAGGAGCTTTGCTTCTAAGTGGTAGAAGAGAGAACAAGAAAAGCAGAATGGGGTAGGGATGGGGGTGATGATGGGAAGCTGCCGCATAATGGGTGAAGATGGAGAGACCATGAGTCTGGATTGTAAAAGCTGAACAGGAAAAGGAAGGTGTGAGAAAGAAATGGCAGGTTCAGGGAAAATAAATTATTGAGGAGAAGGGAAATCGATTTTGATCAACTCAGTCAAGTATTCTCTAGGATTCTTGTAGATACTGATACTGAGAAGTCTCTAGGCTGCATATAGGTTTGTGTTCCCACCCTGACTGAAGTGTAAATATTTCAAGGGAAAGGAGATAAGATTTTTCTTTTCAAAGACAGCCTGAGGAGGGGGTGCCTTTAGAATCATTCCCACAGTTTGCACTCTGTAAGTCCCAGTGGGGAACAGAGTTTTCTAGATTGTATTTGACAGCATAAAGAACAAATCATGACAGCTGAATCAGGGTCCCAGTCAGAATGTTTATTTTATTTTTGCTAATTGGTAGATTTTGGTTGCCAAAGATACTTTGACTCTGGAATGGCTGTTTAATTCATAAGTAAATGATGAAATTATTGGGGCCAGTGTTGTTGCTCAGTGGGTTAAGCTGCCACTTGTGACACCAGTATCCCATACTGGAGATCTGGTTAGAGTTCCAATGCTCTGCTTCTGATCCAGCTCCCTGCTAACATGCTTGAGAAGGCACAGGATGATTTTCCAAGTACTTGGACCCCTGTCATTCATGTGGGAGAACCTGATGGAGTTCTGCACTCCTGGCTTCAGTCTGGCCCAGACCTAGCTGTTGTGGCCATTTAGGGAGTGAACCAGTGGATGACAATCTCTCTGTCTTCTTATCTTTGCCTTTTTCTCTAACTCTGCCTTTTAAGTAAGTAAATAAATAAATAAGTTATAAAATGATGGAATTATAAAGGCAGAAGCTTTGACATTATCTTGATCCTCTACCAGTCCCTTACTTTACAACATGAAGAAGCTGACACTCATCATGTACCCGAGTTACCATGCTGAGCCTATCAAGGCTTCTGTTGCAACCTCACCTGACTCCCTCACTGCCTGACATGTGGCTGTGCTACAGGACAGTGGACTTAGGACCACATTTTCCCTTTGCTTCTGGGGTTGCTCTTATCTCTCCCTTCATTTTGTAAGGCAGCAGTACCTGGGACAAGTGAGTCATCTCTGGATGATACAGTTAGTTCTCTAGCGAATAAGTTGTAAGAGAATCAGGAGAGAGATTCTCTAGACAGGTATCTGCAGACCAGAAGGTGTTTTCTCCTGAATGCTTCATGCTGGAACTTGGGTTTCTCTGTTTTGTAGAATTCACAAGGATGCCTGCTAGAAATGGTGTCTGATGTCTGATCAGGACTTAAGTGAGAACTCTAAGACTGATCCCACTTTCCTTTGTAACTGGCCATATGATGATGCATGCTTTGTATGATCAGTTACTCTCTTGACTACCAATCTCAGTCTTCTCCCACCTGTACCCTCTTCTGCATAGATAGCCCCAGGGACTCCACTCTCTCTTGCAATCTCCTGTGGTTGCTGCTCTGGGTGCACTTATACCCAGGTTGTCTGTTTAAGAGGGTCTTTGGGTCAACAAGCTATCCTCCTGGTCAACCTTTCTCTCTCCTCTCAGCAGCTAGTCCAGCTTCGACCTCAAAACTCTTCACATGACCTCATCTCCCTCCTCTCTTGGGGAGTGATCATGTTCATTTCTTTACCAAAACTGTTGATCAGAGGCTGAGAATGCCTCAGCTTGCTGGCTGCTCCACATGTTTACCACCATTTGCAGGAGAGGAGTCTGCCCTGTCTGCAGTTAGTACACCCTTCTCTTGCTTCCTGGGCTCCTTGCCCACGGGATAAACCCTTCTCTACTTCCTTTGTCTTCACGCTTTCTCTTTACTGCTCCTTTCCCTTAGGATATAAATACCCTCAAAACCTCTCCCATTAAAACAAACATGTAAGCTAAACCACACACATCTCGCAGCACTCCATTGGCCCTGGCCTCCTCCCTCCACCACCACTTCCTCTCTCCCACCCTTCCCTGTTGGGCCGCTCTGTGAACAGCCACATCTAGTGAGGTCCCAGGCCATCACTGCCTGTCCTGTTCCTGCCCATTTGCAGTGGCCTGATTCTCAGACTTCATAATTTTACTTAGTGACAGGTCCTCCTTCACTTTTTTTTTTTTTTAATGTGGAACTTGATGCTGGGAATCTCGGGGAGCGAGTGAGTTCTTCATGAGGCAGTCCCTTCTGGGTTTGAAGTCTCCTACAGATGACTTGTCAGACTGTGCACTGATAGCTAGTCTCCTGCACCACCCAGTGGCTGCTGGTGGCTGGGTGTGGGGTGGAGGGGGAGAGGGCTGTGATCTTTGGCAGTCACTCTCTGCTCTGACTTCAGTCCAAAGTCTTTAGAAAAGCATTGTGAGAGCAAGACAATCTGTCCTGAGAACCAAGGCTTCTATGTTTTTAGAATGTTGACTTTAACTGACATTGCATATTTCATTTCCTGCTGTGTTTCTTTTCTAACTGGAGAGTGAACATTTTCTCTTGTAACATACGGATTAACAAATGACGTGTGTGTGTGTGTGTGTGGTAGGGGGAGGTGTGTTGGGAAGTAGTGGTGGAAAGTTCCTCAAAGCTACAAAAAGCACTTTGATTTATGCTTAGTCTGTTTAGCCAAAATATTAATTATGAAAGTTGAGGTGTTCCAATCTCAGACTTGTCTCCTAGCAGAAAGACCTGGGCTAGGTCTTCATACAGCTCAGCTGGAATGGGAGGAAAAGAAGTTCCAGAGTACACACCGGGGTGCTTCACACATTTGCCCGACCTGAAGCTGCAGGATAGGTTCTTGAAAGGGACCAGCATGGTAATCAAACACAGGGGCATGATAAAATCCCCTGAGTCAGGCTGCTCCAACTCAGGGCAAGAATATTCAGAAGGTCTTTTGGGACTTCGTGCTCGCTGCAGGGGACAGAGGTCAGGGCGAGAGTCTTGAGGGCCATGGGAGGAAGATGGTGGTGGAATCCTGGGTTACCCTGGAGGAAATGACAAAGGAGCCAGGGAAGCCAGCTGACTGCAAGAAGATGTGCCCGCTGCTGCTTCGGGTCTTCATCACCCATAATTGCTGCCACCACTGGGTACATGAGTTCTCCCATGAAAACGTACTGTCCAGCGAGCTGCAGGTAGAACTGACTTTGATAGAACTGACTAGTTTAGTAAAAGAAATACACCCAGAAACTAGAAAGAAGGGCACACATTTCTATTTTGCAGTTGTTTCTACGAATATTAAAAAACCTGGTCATCGAGTAAAGGAGATTGCAGCATCGTGTCTGGCAGAAAAGGGACTGATGATTCCATGACCCAGCAGTCACAGAAGTTCCAAATAGGAGATTATTTGGACAAATTGGGCACCACCCCCTTCAGGCCTGTGAAACCATATTAAATTCTATTTTCTATTTCTTGAATTTATTTTTCAGTCAGTTATATAAAATAAGCTTACTCTTTTTCCTACCCTGATTATTACCATGAAGCCTTTAAATTCTAAACAAACCATAATAGACCTATTTGGGAGATTTGGATGTGCTATGATATGAATATTAATAGAAAGTGTCCATATGTTTCAACCCCTTCTGTAAAATACAAAGAAAAGTGCTCTTAGCATTCTATGTAAAACTGTGCTGTTAAAACTTGTGTGCAAGCTGAAAAAAAAAAAAAACACAAAAACAAAAAAAGGCCTTTCAAAGCCCTCTTGAGAGAGTGGTCCCGCTCCCTGGTGACAGGATACATTTAATGAGATAGGCCTGGCTATTTCAGACACAACAACCAAGAGTTTGTTTCTTATCCCTCTGAATCAACAAAACGACACAGCCTTCAAACATCGATCAGTGTTGTCTGTCACCTGCAGTCCTGGTGTGGGCCCAGGAAGACATGCGCTTGAGCACTAGCGACTTGGAGTGTGGATGAAGGAGATGCGCTGGTCTGAGGTGTTCATGCTCATGGAATTAAGTGGCTGTCAACTCACCTCCTTGCCTGCTTTTGCTCTTTTACTTATTAGTTCTTCAGAAGCTAAACTTATGAACAGAAGCACTATCAAACATTAATCTAGATTTAAAGCAACTCATCTTTTTTTATTTTTTATTTTTATTTATTTTTATTTTTGACAGGCAGAGTGGACCGAGAGAGAGAGAGAGAGAGAGAGAGAGAGAGAGAAAGGTCTTCCTTTTGCCGTTGGTTCACCCTCCAATGGGCGCCGCGGCCGGCGCATTGCGCTGATCCAAAGGCAGGAGCCAGGTGCTTCTCCTGGTCTCCCATGGGGTGCAGGGCCCAAGCACTTGGGCCATCCTCCACTGCACTCCCTGGCCACAGCAGAGAGCTGGCCTGGAAGAGGGGCAACCGGGACAGAATCTGGTGCCCTGACTGGGGCTAGAACCCTGTGTGCTGGCGCTGCAAGGCAGAGGATTAGCCTATTGAGCCACGGCACTGGCCATAACTCATCTTTCTTTGTTCCTATTAAAAGCTGACTACTGATTCCAATATCTGTTTGTACTTTTTTTTTATTGTATTTTCAAAGAAGAGTGGATCGCCATTGTCCACATTTTTGCGATTTTAATTTTCTCTGTGAGTGAATCCCCTTTAGCATTCTACACATAACACTTGGCTTTTTGTCTTACTGGATGCAGCTGCTTTTCCTTCCCATACACGTGAATGCCCAGCTAGCTCTATGAGGAACACATTGGGGCCTTTTTCACACTTTGTTCCCAATCTAACCAAGTTGCTCAGCTATTTTGATGTTTACTACTTTTTTATTTTATCTTTTCTTTTAGATTTTTATTTATTTATTTGACAGGTAGAGTTACAGACAGTGAGACAGAAAAACAGAGAGAAAGGTCTTCCTTCCGTTGGTTCACTCCCAAATGGCTGCCATGGCCGGTGCGCTGCCAGGAGCCAGGTGCTTCTTCCTGGTCTCCTATGCGGGTTCAGGGCCCAGGGACTTGGGCCATCCTCCATTGCACTCCCAGGCCACAGCAGAGAGCTGGACTGGAAGAGGAGCAACTGGGACTAGAATCTGGTGCCCATATGGGATGCCAGCGCCGCAGGTGCCGGCCCTATATATATATATTTTTTTGATGTTTTGTTGTTTTCACTACTTTTATTCCCTACTACTTACTTCACATTTCTACCCAGTCATAACTTGGCCTATTATGAATGCTTTTGGAGATAGGAGACTCAGAACCTCCCAGACAACATGTTTATTTTCAGGTAGCTTTGACTCTAAAGAAGCCCAAACCTGGGTCTGGTTTTGTAGTGGGTAAAGCTGCCACCTGCAGTGCAGGCATCCCATTTGGGCTTCTGTTCCTGTACCAGCTGCTCCACTTCAAATCCAGCTCCCTGCTTATGGCCTGGGAAAGCAGTGGAGGATTGCCTCTGCGCCCATGTGGGAGACCTGGATGAGGCTCCTGCTCCAGTCTGTCCCAGCTCTGGCTGTTGTGGCCAACAGGGAGGAATGAATCAGGGGATGGAAGATCTGGGGGAAAAAAAGCCCAAACCTGTTGCTCTTCAAGTTTCTTCCTCTGGTCTCATCAGAGCCATACGAAACATGGTTGATTTTTTGTTCTGGAAATTTGAATATAGTTATGTCTTTTGTTTTCTTTCTCCTTCCTTCTCATTTCCTCTTTCCTAGGCTAAACTTTGTCAGTTGCTGTTGTGTAGTCTCTTGACCATCTGGATTGCTTTTCTCTGTGTAGGCAGGGATTATGTTACCCAGGACAAGAACATAACCCAGTGCAGAGTAAGGCAAGACTATCATTCCATTTCATCTTTACATAGCATTTTATTTAAAAAAAATTTCTTTGGCCGGCGCCGCAGCTCACTAGGCTAATCCTCCGCCTTGCGGCGCCGGCACACCAGGTTCTAGTCCCGGTCGGGGCGCTGGATTCTGTCCCGGTTGCCCCTCTTCCAGGCCAGCTCTCTGCTGTGGCCAGGGAGTGCAGTGGAGGATGGCCCAGGTACTTGGGCCCTGCACCCCATGGGAGACCAGGAGAAGCACCTGGCTCCTGCCATCGGATCAGCGCGATGCTCCAGCTGAAGCGCGCAGGCTGCAGCGGCCATTGGAGGGTGAACCAACGGCAAAGGAAGACCTTTCTCTCTGTCTCTCTCTCTCACTGTCCACTCTGCCTGTCAAAAAATAAAAAAAAAAATAAAATTTTAAAAGATTTATTTATTTATTTATTGGAAAGGCAGCGTTAGACAGATCTTCCATCTGCTGGTTCATTCCTGAAATGGCTGCAACAGTCGGGAATGTGCCAGGCTGAAGCCAAGAGTCAGGAGCTTCATCTGGGTCTCCCACGTGGGTGCAGGGGCCCAAGCACTTCTGCTGCTTTCCCAGGTGCATTAGCAGGGAGCTGGATCATAAATGGATCAGTCAGGACCTGAACCAGCACCTGTAAGGGATGCTGGCACCACAGGCAGCAGCTGTATGGGCTACCCCACAATGTCAGCCTCCACACTACACTTTAAAGCCTATTAGCTTATTTTCATTAATTTGGCAGTTATTTATTAATTGCTTCCCAGATGATAGATACTGACCTAGGCATCTGAATGCTGGTACTGAGTATAAGTGCTATCGCAGAGCAAACAGCAGGGAGAGAGACGGAGATTAAAGAATCCTTAAATGAAAAGTCTGGTGAGTATTAGCCTAGGACTGTGGTGAACAGTAGTGTGTGTTAGTGTGGGCTCACACAGTAGGAAGAATTTCTCCACCAGAGGCTTGGAGATGGCCTCCCAGAGGAAGTGATCTGAAAGCTGGACCATAAAGGAATTGGCAGGAAATTAGGGAGATGAGAGAGGTGGAGGTAGAAAAAGGAGGAAAACATGAGACAGCAGGAAGGGACATATGGAAAGGCCTTGAGGAGAGAAAGGAATTGAAAACAGTACAGTCTGCCTGAAGATTAGGCTGTGAATGGGAGAAGGCAGAGATGAAGGTGGGGAGGGTTGGCAGTGCCCATCTGTGGGCCCATTAAAAACAAATCACTCAGCATGTGTTTGAGTGCCTTTATGTGCTAGGCACAGTGCTGGGAAAACAAATGGAGTTTATAGCAATTAACAAAACAGACCAAAATAGTTTCTCCCTCATGTAACTTACAATTTAGTGAATATCACAAAGTTAAAATGCCATGCCAAATTAATTTGTGCTTTACTGCAAGGCAGAGGGAGCTTCAGAAAAGGTTAAGCAAGGGAGTGATGTGGTTGGCATTGCACTGGTTAAATCAGGCATGCCATTTCACCCAATGGGAGTGGGGAGGGGCACTTTTGAGAATGAAAAGGGCTTTGTTACTGTTTTTCCTAGGACAATAGGCATAAACTGAGCAAAGCAAGAAAGATGGGCACTCTTTTAAAATGTGGGGAGGGGCTGGCATTTTTGCACAGCAGGGTAAGCCACTGCCTGCATCCCATGTGAATACCAGTTTGAGTCTTGGCTGCTCCACTGCTGATTCAGCTCCCTGCTAATGTGCCCGAGAAAGCAGTGGATGGTCCAAGTACTTGGACCCCCCTGCCACTCATGTGGAAGACCTGGATGGAGTTCCAGACTCCTGGCCCAACCCTGGCCATTTGGGGATTGAACTAGCAGATGGACAATCTTTCTCTCCCTCTCCAACTCTGCCTTTCAAATAAATAATAAATACATCTTTTTTTTAAATGTGGAGGGAAGCCAGACTATAGGAAGAGATTGGCTGTTCCATGGCCCCAGGTGAAAAACAGCCAGGACTGGTACCAAGATATGCAGTGAGGCGGAGAGAAATGGATGGCTCTCAGAAGCACTTAGAGGAAGAGACCTTTTGTCCAAAGTAGGCAAGCAACAGGTAGTAGAGTTGGCTCCAAAAATCTCCTTTCAGATTGATAAGGACACTGGAATGAGTAATGGTTATACAACATCATTAGGTAAGTTGCTGTTTTCCAATTGCCATATTATCTCATCCATACCACAATCAACTGAAAATTCTGTATGAAATCTTAACAGATATATACATAGCTTTTATTCTCTGAACTGCTTCAACACAGGGTGGTTAGTCCGACACGGCTTATTCACAGCGAGCATCCTCTTGATCCTGGGATCATCGTTTCCTTCCCTTTCCAGTTCTGCCTTCTGGTTGTTGCACCGTACACTGATCTCATCGAACTAAAGCTCTTTTCCTACACAGGTGAAGGACAGAACAATCCACCTGAAGCACCGAGTTTCCCTTTGGTGATTGACTTGCTCCAAATATAGAGATTCTTTTTGTTTACGATGATCTAAAACGAAGCCAAGCATGTAACTTCCCTTTCAAGCATAAGTCACTAGAGCAGCTTAACATGTGGTCATTGCATGAGCATTATTCCTAAGCCAGTTTGTTTTGTTCTGCTTTCGCCACAGAGTTTGTGAGGCATGGCTTTTTTCAGGACAGGGTTTCTGAAATGTCTGACATGTATCACTAGGGGATTACTAAAGTGCTGTGAGACTGGGCAAATCAGCACAACCCAGAAACTACTGCTGGAAGAGCAACTTGGTGCTTGCTCTCCAGGGAGTAGTGTCACCTTCTCACAGAGGGGAGGGACTTTCTTAGTCCTTGGCCACCATCCCTTTGTAGCTTTTGTAAAGACAGAACTATTGATCTGGTGTTTTAAGGTCTTACCTGAAATGCTTGTAAAAATAGTTGCCGGATGCTAGATACACGGAGTGCTATTTAAATGCTTAATTACTAAGAGTGCACCCACATAATGACTGAGTTTGAGTCTCCACAAACTAGAACTACTGTTCTAGATATGTGACTGTTCCCAGAGTTCTGCAATATCTTAATTGCACTATCCTAGGTTTAGCTATAAATAACTTGATTGATTGGGGCAGGGGAACCAGTGACACTGTTAATGCTGGTGAAACAAAAGATGGACTGAGTAACTTGCATAAAATACATATTTTACTTTATTGGGCATAGTGGAGAGATGGGGAGTTCTCTTAGCGCTAAAATGTATTCCTCTTATACAGAGTGTCAAAATAAAAACAAATAAGTAGAGATCTGTTTGGGGTTTCTATTTTGTAGGTTTGCAGGCGTGCGAAGACGTAGGGAGATTTTAGTACTGTGAGGAGCTGCCTCATTCTTTGTGTATCCCATTCGTATAGTTGTCTCTTCTTTCCTTATGTAAGAGGAGGAGGAGTGACTCATGGATGACTCTTGACTTTAGTTTCAGTATATTCCTGAAGGTGTAAAACTGAGTCAACAAATCATCTTACTTAAACTCACTCGGCTTGATTTCTTTTAAAGGAAGCTATTTGGTAGTTTAAACAGCAAAATTGAGAAATAGAGTAGTATACATTAAATTATGACAAGAGAACGCCCACAAATATAACTTCATTGAGTCTTAAAAATAAATTACTATCTTGTTTTCTATGACCTAAAAGATGTCATAAGCAAAGCTTATGAGCCATAACCCTTACCCCTAATGAATTTACTTGGATTTTAAGAAATATATAACATCCATGTGTTTAAAAAGTCACCTTAGAATATTTACTGAAAAAGAATAAACAAGAAAACATACACTTGAAAACTATGATTATTTGGTGCCGTATCAAAATGATTGTATAAAAACTGGTGCCATTGTCTTTCTTTGAAATAGACGTGGAAACCTCCATTAAAAAAGGTCTAAGAGTTGTTTTCTGCTGGACGAGCTGGTAAGAGCAAGTCAGACAAAGGTAGGAGACTTCCGATGTGGAAGGTAGTGAGAAACAAGGCACACCTAGATGTGGTTGCTGAGTGGAGGTTCCCCAGGCAAGTCCTTACCTGAGATGCGAAGATGATCCTTTCCACTCCTCCCTTCCCCACTCTCCTTCCTTCTTTATTTCTGTTTGTTTATTTACTTTTCTTCTTCTGTTTCCATTGTTCCCCTATCCCTCACCTTTGCTCAGTGTTTGCTGGCATTGTACTGTGCCCTGGGGAGAGAGAATGCCCCCCATCACCCTCATAGAGGAGATGAACAAATAATGGCCATGGGGAAGGGTGCGCATGGTCCTGCAGAGGCCGGCTTGAGGAGGGCGTGGTTACCAGGCTGGCAGTCAAGAGAAGGCTTGTTAGCATTTACAAAGTGGTTACAATTTTGAGCTGCCCAAGAGTCTATTGATTTAACATATATTTTTCTCTTACTTCTGATAGGTCCTTTGTGGGTTTCTGTGTCTGTAGAGGAGTTCCGGGATGTTTTAGAGTGAGTGGATCAAATGCAGTGTCTATAATGGATGAGAAGTGCTAGTCATCCAGATCAATGCCGTAACAATGACTTGTGAAACAGTCCTAATTTTTTCCTACTAGAGTAAATGTCCTTTTAACATTATAGTTGTTAAAAATCACATTTTTGATTTTTGAAAACTGGAGGCAAAGTAGAGACAATGTCAAGACTAAAGTTTTTGGAATCCAACTTTGAATTTTTAATTAACAAGTTTTTTTCTGAAGATAGTAGGAGGGGTTGGGAACCCCCAAAGCAAAATATCATTACTTCTCAAGATGAGTGGTGTAGACAACTTCACCTCCACACATGTTCAGGGTTGTTTGTGCTTTTGCATATGTTTGTGTATGTGTGTGAGATAACAAGTGATGCAGAATTTTGAGACATTTTGAAGATTTTTCTGTTTTTAAATTTTTATAGTTCTTTCAATATACATATATATCTGCTTGTATAGCGTTCTTTTTATTAAAACATTTCTACTTATTTTCATTTTTATTTGGATGGCAGAGAGAGAAATTGTCCAGCTGATGGTTTGGTCCCTAAATACCCACAACAGCCAGGGCTCGCTCTGCAAGGCTGAATCCAGGAGCTGGGCACTCAGTCTGCATGTCCCACTATGTGTTGCATGGACCCAGTACTGCAGCCATTGCCTGCTGCCTCCTGGAGTGCACATTAGCAGGACACTGGGATCAGAAGCAGAGCCAGACTCAAACCCAGGAACTCTGACAAAGGATGTGGGCATCCCAAGTGGTCTCTTAACAGCTGCATCAAATGTATGTCCCTGGAGGCAATTTCTTATGAGAACACTGAGACAGATAAGTAAATGAAAGGAGAGTTTGAAGTGTTGTTGTTAATTGTTGCCTGTTAAGTTTTAGGGAAAGATGAGGCTAGATGCATGCTTTGGTAGAAGTTCTGATGGAAGAAAAATTATTTGTTTGTATAAAGTTATTTTTAGCACTTCTAGAAATAGACCAAGTGTTAGTGAGTTGAAAGTGAGCTTCTCATCACTGACATGTCCATGTAAAAGTCTCTTTCATGTAAAAGGACCTGGGCCACCTTCCACTTCTTTCACAGGCCACAGATTCTTTCTCCATATTTATAGATAGCAGAATTGAAAAGTATGCAACTTACTGGGATTAAAATCCAACAGTGCTATGTGCTGATACCATACTTATGCCAGGTTAAAGATGAGGGATAATGGCCGGTGCCCTGGCTCACTTGGTTAATCCTCCGCCTGAGGCAACAGCATCCCATATAAGTGCTAGGTTCTAGTCCCGGTTACTTCTCTTCCAGTCCAGCTCTCTGCTGTGGCCCGGGAGTGCAGTGGAGGATGGTCCAAGTGCTTGGGCCCTGCATCCGCATGGAAGATCAGGAGGAAGCACCTGGCTCCTGGCTTCGGATCAGCGCAGCGCGCCAGCCACAGCGGCCATTTGGGGGGTGAACCCACGGAAGGAAGACCTTTCTCTCTCTCTCACTGTCTAACTCTGTCTAAGAAAAAATTAAGGTTTGTTGATCTATTCCATTTGTTTAGAACATTGGCTGAAAACTGGAGGGAGAATGTAGGTTCAAGTGGTAGATTAGAGCCAAGTTGTAACCTACCTCTTCAATAGTTTATTATGAATATTTTAAAAATGTATGGCAAATAAAATTCTTCTACGAGTGCATGTGTAATTACTATACAGATTTTACTATTAATATTTTTATATACTTATTTAATTCCTTATCTGTTCATCCCTTATAATCCATGAAACCATTTCATTGTTTACACATTTCAAAATAGTTTTGATACATTCCTCTCCAAATACTTCAGTATGATTACCATTAAATAGAATTCATTTCTTAAGATTTTTTTTATGTAAAATTATCTTTATAGGTTTAAAATTTCTTTTTTTTAAAAAAAGATTTATTTATCTATTTGGAAGGCAGAGTTACAGAGAGTCAGATACAAAGGGAGAGAGAGAGAGGACTTCCATCTGCTGGTTCATTCCCCAAATGCAACAGCTGGAGGTGGGCTGATCTGAAGCCAGGAGCCTGGAGCTTCTTCCAGGCCTCCCATGTTGGGTGCAGGGGCCCAAGGACTTGAGCCATCTTCTACTACTTTCCCAGGCCATAGCAGAGAGCTGGATCAGAAGTGGAGCGGATGGGACTCGAACTGGTGCCCATTTGGAATGCCAGCACTGCAGGTGGCGGCTTTACACGCTATGCCACAGGGCTGGCCCCTAAAATTTCTTAGTTTGTTTTTATTTTATTGAAGGACAGAGAGACAGACACAGAGAGATCTCCCATCTGCTGGTTCACTCTCCAAATACCTGTGACAACTAGGGTTTGGTCAGGCTGAAACGAAGAGATGGGAATGCAATCTAGGTCTCCACAGAGCTAGCTGCTGTGACACATGCATCCCCCCTTCCTTATAGCTTTTAAAGTATATGGATAAGTCAATCCATTTTTTTTTTTTTGGGAAATACCATAGTTGAGATAGGCATTTGGTGTAGTGGTTAAGGTGCCACCTGGGATGCCCATGTGACATTTCAGAATTCCTGGATTTTAGTCCCTGCTCTTCTCCTGATTTCAGCTTCCTGCTAACATATATCCTGGGATTCAGCAGGAGATTGCTCTTGTAGTTAGGTCCCTGCTACCCATGTGGGAGTCATGGATTGACTTCCAGATTGGCTCTTGGCTTTAATTTGTCCCAGCCTTGGCTGTTGTTGGCATTTGGGGATTGAGCTAGCAAATCAGAAACCTCTGTCTCTGTGCCTTTCAAACAAATAAATAAAAAGTTAAGAAATGTCATGATGTGGTGGATCAATTGGAAGAGGGAAACAAATCAGAAACGTACTTTATAAATCTAAATTAGAGGTGACAAGAATATTATGAGAGCTTGTGATAGCAATGTAGGGATACGGATTGATTCTAGAGATAATCAGAAGTGGACTCAGTGGATCAGTCAACCAATTGAATGTGGGGCGGTTGCATTAGAGGTAAGGGCAGAATTGGAGGTGTTTTAAAAATGAAAAGCAATTTCAAAGGTTTTTAGTCTAACTGTCTGATGACGAGATGTATAATTGAGAGGAGAAAGTAGGTTTGGAAAAGACACTAAATGCAGTTTGAGGTTAAGGTGCCTTATAGCACATTTCAGGTAGATATGTTTAGGTGGTGTTTGGAGTTCTGGAGAAGTGTCAGGGCTGTGTTTGTAGATGTGGGATGCATCAAGCCAGGGGAAGTCTAAGCCATCACTCAACGAGAGCAGGTTTTGTTTTTTTTTTTTTTAAGATTTATTTTATTTATTTGAAAGGCAGGTTAGAGGGAGAGATGGAGTGATCTTCTATCTGCTGGTTCACTCTTCAAATGGCTACAGTGGCTGGGGCTGAGCCATGCTGAAGCCAGGAGCCTGGAGCTTCATCAAGGTCTTCCACGTGGGTGCAGGGGCCCAAGAATTTGGGCCATCTTCAGCTGTTTTATGTGGTGCATTAGCAGAGAGCTGGCTTGGGAGCAGAACAGCAAGGGCTTGAACTGATACCCTTATGGGATGCTGGCCTTGCAGGCAACAGCTTAATCTGTTGTGCCTCAACACTAGCACCCAGGAGAACATTTTGAATTAAGCAGAACAAAAGAGACTACAGGAATAATTTCCAAGGAAATCCAGTATTTGAGGAACCTGAAGAAAATGCTAAGTCACTAAAGGAGGCAAAGAAGAATATTCAGAAAACTAGAAAGGAAATCAGGTCCCAGATAGATAGACATTTATCATGTCAGATATTGTGGGTAATTTGTATTCATGGAACCTTTGAATCCTCGTAACAGCTCAAACTTATAAGCAAGGGAAAAATAAAACTCAAGGACAGAAAAGTCAAGTAATTTGCTGAAGGTATTGGAATTAGTAAATAGAAAGCCATATTTTTTTTAACAAACATCATTCAGGTTTGCCTTATCATGGTGGCAAAGGAAAAAGGAAGTTTGCAGGACAGAAGAGTCAGCAGCTCATTGTCCTCATCCTAACCTTCCTTTCTAACCTTGTTTTCTTTGCTTACCTAAGACTGATCTCTTTAAGAGCCTCCATGTCTTCTGCACAAACTTGAAATCAGCTGGAGCTTCCAAACTATTGTGTGAATGACTGGGTTCATGAGGTGTAGAAAGATGCCCTGTGGTCTGATGCTTTGAGAGATGCCATAACTCTGTTCTTCTCTGGGAATGTGCAGTTTACGTTAGCTCCATCGAAAGTGCTGCAAAGTCCCCAAATAAAAGCCCCATTCTTAGCATGGTGACCTCCAGCTCCAGCTATGCAGTCACAAATGATGAGATTTCTTCGTTCTTTAGTGGCTGAGTAGAATTCCGCTGTGCGTGTATACCATATTTTCTTTGTCTGTTCATCAATGATGGCTATTGTGGATAGTGCTGCAGTAAACATGGGAGTACAGGTATCTCTACAACAGACTGATTTCATGTCCTTTAGATGTACTTGTTAGTAGGATTGCTGAAACACGTGATAGTTCCATTTTTAGTGTTTGAGAAACCTCCATTATGTTTTCCACAATGGCTATTCTAGTTTGTAATCCCACTAACAGTGCGCAAGGTTTCTCTTTTCTGGATCCTCACCAACTCTTTTTGATAATAGTCATTATAACTTGGCATGGGGTAATATCTCATTGTGGTTTTGACTTGCATTTTCCTGATTATTAGTGTTGTGGAACATTTTTTTCATGTACCCGTTGGTTATTTATTTGTCTTCTGCTGAAAATTTTATATTTTGACCTATTGCCATTTTTAATAGAGTAATTATTATTGCAAATAAATTGAGTTTCTTAAATGTTATATTCAGGTTAACCCCTGTTTAGTTTGGAAGTGTTTTCTCTGATTCTGTCAGTTGTCTCTTCACTCTGTCAGTTGTTTCCTTTGCTGTGTAGAAGCATTTTAGTTTGATGGAATCCATTTATCTACTTTTGCTTTTGTTTCCTTTGCTTTGAGGTCTGATTCCAAAAAAATTCTTGCCTGTTACAATGTCCTGAAGTGTTTCCCCTATGTTTTCTTCTAGTAGTTTCATGTCTTAACATTTTTAGATTTTTTAAGCCACTTTGATTTTTTTTGAAGACTTTATTTATTTGAAATACAGTTAGAGAGACAGAAAGAGATCTTCAATCTGCTCGTTCACTCTCCAAATGGCAGCAACAGCTGGGACTGGGCCAGACTGAAGCCAGGAGCCAGGTCTCCCACGTGGTTGCAGGGGCCCAAGCCCTTTAGCCATCCTCTGCTGTGAACCAGTGGATCAAAGACCTTTCTCTCTTTCTCTGCATCTCTCTGCAATGCTGTCTTTCAAATAAATAAAATAAATCTTAAAAAAAAAAAAAAATCAGTGGAGCAGTCAGGATGGGAACTGGCACCATATGCGATGTTGACACTGCAGGTGGAGGCTTAACCCAGAGTATGGCCCCTTAAGTTTGATTTTTTATTTGATGAGAGATGAATCAGATTTTAAGCATCCGCATATGTATATCCAATTATTCTAGCACCAATTATTAAAAAGACTGTTCTTTCTCCAGTGTATGTTCTTAGCATCTTTATCAGAGACAGAAATCCATTGACTGAAAATGCATGGGTTTACTTCAGAGCTTTTTCTTCTGTTTCATGGGTGGATGTGTCTCTTCTTATGCCAATGCCATACATTTTTAATTACTATAGCTTTGTGGTATATATTTTTCAAAGATTTATTTATTTATTTGAAAGGCAGAGATACAGAGAGGCAGTGACAGAAGGAGAGAGAGAGAGACAGAGAGAAAGAGAGAAAAGTCTTTGATCTGCTTGTTCACTCCCCAAGTGGCCACAGTGGTTGGAGCTGGACTTCAGGTCTCCTTCATTGGTGCAGGGGTCCAAGGACTTGAGCCCTCTTCTACTGCTTTCCCAGCCATAGCAGGGAGCTGGATTGGAAGTAGAGCACTTGGAACTTGAACTGGCACCCATATAGGATGCCGACACTGCAGGCAGTGGCTTTACCCACTACGCCACAGCCCGGTGTATTTTTAAGTCAGGTAATATATTGCCTCCTGCTTTGTTCTTTTTGCTTGAGATTGCTTTATGTTAAGTGAAATAAGACAGCCACAGAAAGACAAGCACTATATGATATCACTCAAATATAGAATCCAAAAAAACTGATCACATAGAAATTGAGAGCAGAACAGTGGTATCAAATGCTGGAGAGAGTAAGGGAGAAGGGCCTGGGATAAAGATTGGTTAATAGGCACTAAATTATAGTTAGATGGAAGAAATTCTGTTGCTCTGTTTCTCAGAAGGGTAACTACAGATAGTGATAATGTGTATTTTAAAAGAATTTTGAGTGTTTCCACTATAAAGAAATGATAAGTGGGGCTGGATATTGTGGCACAGTGGGGCAAGCTGCCACTGGGATGCCTGCATGGCATTTGGAGTGCCAGTTGCAGCTTTGGTTGCTCTGCTTCTGATCCAGCTCTCAGCTAATGCATCTGAGAGGCAGAAGAGGATGTCTCAGGGACTTGAGTTCCTGCCACCCATGAGGGAGACCAGATGGAGTTCCTGGTTCATGGCATTGGCCTGGCCTAATGCCTCCTGTTGTGACCATTTGGGGGATTGAACCAGCAGATGGAAGATTTTTTTAAAATTAATTTATTTATTTGAAAGGCAGAGTTACAGAGAAGCAGAAGCACAGAGAGAGAGAGGTCTTCCATCTGCCGATTTGTCCTAGATGGCCACAATGGCCGGAGCTGCGCTGATCCAAAACTAGGAGCCAGGAGTGTCCTCCAGATCTCTCACATGGGTGCAGGAGCCCAAGGACTTGGGCCATCTTCCACTGCTTTCCCAGCCATAGCAGAGAGCTGGATCAGAAGTGGAGTAGTTGGGACTTGAACTGGCACCCATATGGGATTCCGGCACTGCAGGCAGTGGCTTTATCTGCCACGCCACAGCGCTGGCCCCAGGAAGATCTCTTTCATCCCCCCCCCCCAACTCTGCCTTTCAAATAAAAAATAAAATAAATATTTTTAATAAAAAAGAATATTCAGGTTCCAAGAAAAAGACTTCAATAATTTTTAAAATATTATAAAATAATTATTTAAAAAATTAAAAATGTTTGAGGAGATTGATACACTTACCCTGATTTGAACATTACACAACATGTACATGTATCATGGCATCCCATAAATATGTACAGTTTTTAATTATCAGTTAAAATTTAAAAATAAGATAATAAAATCTCTGGGGAAAGTAAAAAACCAAACCACAAAACGAAGAACATATTTTAACTTTGTCAAATGTTTCTCAAACTTACTAAACTTTGGGACCTCCTCCCACCTTTCCCCTAGAAAATCTCTAACCTTCCCTCAGGACGAGGATTCTGCAACACTCCAGATGAAAGTGGGCTTTACTTTTCCTTGGTTTTAAGTGGGATCCACAAAGCATTATCTGAACCAAATAAAGCATTCTCCACAATATTATTTGTACCTTGTACCCTTCCTGTGGCCCCAGAAAAACTGAGTCCAATGTCTGTTTGATTTTGTGTGTGTGTGTTTTTAAAGATTTATTTATGTGAAAGGCAGCGTTACAGAGAGAGAAGAGGAGGTAGGGAGAGAAAATCTTCCATCCACTGATTCACTCCCCACATAGCCACACTAGCCAGGGTCAGGCTGGGCATTTCACCTGAGTCTCCCACTTGGAAGCAGGGGCCCAAAGGCTTTGGCTGTCTTGAGCTGCTTTCCCAGCTGTGTCAGTGGGGAGCTGGGTTGGAAGTGGGGCAGTGGACCTTGAACTGGTGCCCGTACTGAATGCTGGCATCACAGGTAGCAGCTTAACCTGTTGTGCCACAGCGTCACCTCTCCTCATTTTATGTTCTTATATAGGATATCCTGTGACTTGAATATGATTTGGTCCCTGAAGTGATGGAGTACCTTAAACCCCACAGCCGTAAGTTAATAGTACTAAGCAGGTGGCAACTCAGTCTAGTTATGTTTAGGAAGTGGGACCTAGTGGGAGGTCCTTAGGTCACTGGAGGCATGCCCTCAGAAGGTACTTCTTAAGAAAGGGGGGTTATAAAAGCCTGAATTTAGACCCAGCTTCTTTTTCTGTTTCCTGGCTGGTGTGATCCTTCCTTTGCACACATTACATCCTTCTCCATTGCCATCTGTCATCCTCAGCAGCAGCCAAAACAATAGAACTGCTCAGTCTTGGACTTGAACCTCCAAAACGGTGAGCGGAAGCAATGTTTTCTCTGTATAAAATTAGTTGTGTCAGGTATTTAACTGGAGGACCTAGTACGGTGCCTTTCCTACGTTAATTGTTTGATCAATGTCTATTGAAGGAATGAATAAAATGCACAAAACGTGGAGGAGACTAGTGTGTTTATTTATTTATTTTTTATTTGAGAGACGGAGAGCCCAAGTGAGTTCACTCCCCAGGTGCCTACCACAGATGGCTGAGCTCAAGCTGAGAGCCAGGAACTCAGTCCAGGTCTCCCACGTGGGTGTTAGGGACCCCACGACTTGAGCCATCTCACTTGCTGCCTACCAGGATCTCCATTAGCAGGAAACTGCCACTAGGAGCTGTAGCAAGATTTAAACATGGTGCCTGCTGGGCATGAGGGGCTGGCCTAATCATCCCCAGAAAATGGCATTTACTGTCCGTCCTCATGTGGATGATCTGGTAGGCTCCACACCAGAGCGACTTCCAAAGTGGTCGGATTGGTTTCCTAATATTATAAAGCTATTGAGATGACCAAACCCAGTAATTTATTTGTAGAATAAATTACTCCCACTTATTCAGATCTGGGACACATTCGTCACACCTACCCCAACATTAGTATTTTTAAATAAAACCTAGTTCTTTATTAAAAGAATTGTCTAATTCAAATTATGACTGAAGGCAGATTTAGACTGAAGGCAGGCTTTTATTTGAAAATAAGAAAAATACACATTTTGGGTTTTGGTTTTTGTTTGAACCATTTGCTTTTGAGTTTAGTTAAGGAGTAAATTGAGGAAGACAACATTTTTGTTATTCCCATACTGATCATACATGGGATATAACACTAGGTCTTGGGAACATCAGTCTTCCTGAGCTGTTCTGATTTTGTCTTCTAATTTTGAAATGAGACCTGGATTTCTTTGCTAAATCACTGCATGCCCATACCCTTTGAACCTTTCATACTGGTTTTATGCAATTATTTCTCTTGCTTTTTATGGCTTCTCGTTGGCAGTAATCCTAATAGTCTCACCATTTCATTTGTGAATCTTTCTATGGAATTTAATAAGATGTGATGTTGTGTCTGATCTTTTTCTCCTTTGAATTCATGATACATTTGGCTGTGCCCTCCCCTGTTTCCCCATG